>NC_053027.1:563628217-563811530 GCF_003073215.2 Triticum urartu
AAGCCATCCGCCGGTCTTTGCGCCTCTAGTAAGCCTCAATTGACTTCTACTACCTTGTGCATTTCATAATTACACTGATATCAAGATCACATGATAAATCTAAGTGGTAGTACATGAACTTTAGTTCCACACAAATTTGCTCTTATGTTGATTTGTGACATTTGTCACTTCAAGCATTAGGATTTATGGTGCTATACTTCTGAAGTGCAGTGTCTCTGGGCATTCTACTTATAAGCTGACTGCAGATTTAAGTACAAACAGTTCAGTCTTTCTAGCTTTTGATGCATTTCTTATTTGTAACATGGAATTGTCAGATAGCACGAAGTCTCTGAAGCTGTTAGAAAACTCTTGTGAATACCAGATGACATACGAAGACAGGGATGGTGACTGGATGCTTGTTGGAGATGTCCCTTGGGAGTAAGCTCTCTGCACTATGCATCTATTCGGAATGAGTTTTATACTTACAAGCTTCCAAGTTCCTCGGAATAATTCTCCGGATGTCCTTGTGTGCAGAATGTTTGTTGGCTCCGTGAAGAGGCTAAGGATCATGAGGACATCGGACGCCAGTGGTCTCGGTTAGATTCTTTCTCGCCTCCTTCCTACGATCAACGCGTAGCCAAACATTCAAAAAAAAGGAGTCTTAATCGCTGTTACTTTTGTCTATAACACGTCTAGCTTGATCTAGAGGGTTTTCAAAGACGACCGCTGTCTTACCACGAAAAAGGCCCTCAACACCGCAATCAGATGACATGCATTTTATTCTGATTATACATTTGATTTGATGCCCCCGTTTTCGCCACCGCAGGGCCACAGTTTCAAGCCAACCACAGAACCGCGGCCTCGACAAGAGGGAGATCATGAGGGCAGCACTCAAGTGAAGAGTCATATATCATCATCTCTGATGAAGCTTCGTCCGAGCGAGCAGCCTGACGGCGCCGCTGGCGCAGCCGCTGTGATTACTTGTGTGCCTAGTTGAGATAGCAGGAGCTAAGATGTGCTCCTGCCTGATGGTGACTTCTTTCGAGCTAGTATCTATTCTTTTCCTGGCCCCCTTCAGTTCTATCTACACTTGGTGAAGTGCTAGCATATGTGCTCTTTTTTCGTCATATATGTTTTTTGTGCGACAGAATTGTGCTGTTCTGTTGTGTTGAGTTTGTGAGATGAGAAGCCCACCTCAGTGCCCCGTGTGACAAAACGCAGGAGGAATGAAACGCTGGCAGATAGATGGCTCAGTCTTGCGGCAATGTTGTGCCCCTGAACCAACCAACACAAGCATACCAAACAGCTACCCTTGCTCTGCCCCTGCCGGCCGGCCAGAAAGAACGAGAGCACACGCCCACCGCATGATCTCCGATATGTGTAGACAACATGCTCCGGGCCTGTCTAGATCACAGAAACCTCATGGGAAAACAGCTGATCTCCCGCTCAATTTTGGCAACAGACCCATACATACAGCGACAGCAGCAAACATACAAGTAGCATAAAAACATGGTGGTGCTGGCACCACTGGCCTGCCTGCCTGCCTGCCATCCAAATCTTGCATCCCAGGCCCAGCCATGGAGCGAGAGCCAGGGACACACTGCGGATTCGTGGTCCAGACCACCACATGCTCGCTGCCCGCAAACGATGGCACCATATCATCAGCAGGCAGACACAGTGGAGAAACGGTCCGCGCAGAACACTCCAGAATCACGAAAGATGCCGCATCCATCATACACATGCACGGAACAGCAGCACACACCAGCGTCTGTGACAAATGGTGTCATCATCAGGTCCACCCGACAAAATGTTTCACACGCTGGACGCACCCACCACGCAGGAAGAGCCGTATATAGTATATAGTTTCAGAAAACCAGATACAGGGAGATAATAAACCGGCTAGGAAAAATATCCCACCAGGCGGCGGGCGGGGCACGCACACGCTGCACAGCTGACGAAACCGACCGCCGCTACTTCATCTGTATGACTCGAGGCGCTTCGGCTTGCTCTGGACGACCGCCTCGATCTTCTCCAGGACCTCCGGGGTCAGCAGCGGGACGACCTCCAGGGCCTTCATGTTCTCCACGATCTGTTGTTCATCACATTGTTGCCGTGACATGTTGATACTCTTGGTTGCAGAAAGAAACAATTAATCTGATGAAGAACAGAGTTGGGTGTGGCGTACGTACCTGGCTCTCTTTGGTGGCTCCAGTGATCACGGACGACACGTTGGGGTTCGACGCGCACCACGCGATGCCCAGCTGGGCCATCGAGACGCCGAGCTCCGAAGCGATGGGTTTGAGCCCGTTCACTTTTCTAAGCGTGTCGTCAACCAAAGACCTGTTGGCCAGGTTCTGGAAAGAGAAACACAACATCCATGTGAGGATCATCCTGGAAATATGCATCGGTTAGGAAAACTGATTTAGCATGGATGTGTCTGTTAGGATTTGGATTACAATACATGAGCATACTTGGAATCTCAAGAATGTAGTGGTATGTGCATCGCTATTTTCTTAACGGTCATGTTAAGGAGGCGATACAGCTATCCTAAATGCAGTTAAGAAGAAAAGCAGGAATACACGTGTGAATACAGCGACAAAGTTTCCACAGTTACCTTGTAATTATCTAGGGCAAACCGACTTTCAGCAGGTATATTCCCTTTGCTATACTTCCCGGTGAGAACACCTGAAGCTAGAGGGCTCCATGTAGTCAACCCAATGCCATAAGTACTGTAGAGAGGTACAAACTCAGACTCAACCTGCAGTAACACAAAACATTTCTTAGTTTTTGCAACACAATCACACAAATACCTGCATAAATCAACAAATTGTGCCGGCGACAAAAGCAGGGCCGATACTTGCTTAGTTGAATGCCAACGACAGTTCATTACAAACAAGACACACAAAAATGTAACAACGATTCTAGATGTGTGTTTTGGCAGTTCCTTATCAGAATGTTTTATATGAGTGATCTGCTGACATATCGGAAGTACCTATAGTATTGAGTTGCAAAAAAAATACTCCAAGGAAGCAAACAACAATCTGTGAAGTATATAACTGACACTAAATGCTTCTTCTTAGAAGCTAGAGGTGCTAAACTACAAGGCAGTTCATCCCCCAAGGAAGCAAACAACAATCTGTGTAGTAATTTTAATAATCACCAAAACAGTTATGTAAAACAATAAGCGTGTACTTCCACTACCCATCACAGAAAACTCCAAGTCTACTTTAACTAAGCTAAGCTTCTGCCCCCTGTTTAACTATCTGAAACAAGCCTTACAAGAATGCTTATGGGAATTAAAAATACAAGGTTTTAACTAGCTTAGGAGATTTTTATAAAGCAACTTTGATTACTAAGTTGAACCAGCTTATCGAGTTAGCCACAAAGCAGACATCAATCAATTGAATATGCAGATCAGCAGTGACAAGGACAAGCGGTGCCTTTTTTAAATGTCTGGTCAAGACCAATATCAAATTGTCTATTCAATTGACGTTAACTATCAAACAATGGCCAACTACAACCCTATAAGCAACTTTCGTGTGGTCTAAGCTGTCTGAACTTATACCTAACCTTTTATTATCAGCAATGTGATGATGTTTGCGTGGAAAACTTGATGATGCAAAGTATATAAAACAATACGAGCCAGCATCATGGTCTGATTTAGCAGCTACCCTACTCCAGAACGATGCACGTCAAATCAAGTAAGACGAGATTTATGGCACCTACTCCCTTGACTGCTAACCTTCATATGCTCCACAGTTGCTGGAGTAGAAGATTTCTAATGGGGAATGGTACTTGCTGTCTACAGAATCCAAAAGGAAATTCCTCTCCTACAATCAATTGTACTACACTACTTCATCAGAGTCAATTAAGTGCCTAAAAGACAAATATACATTCAAATTCACTCCACCGTGAGGCATGGGCTACAGCAGCAGCAGTTGTACTTCTACAATAAATCAAATTATCCCCTACAAATTTCAACGGAGGCACATTTTGGGACATGAAAACATCAGAAAGGACCGGCACTGGCTGGTCAAAGATCCATCCACATATCCAACCACTCCAATTCGTCATTGCCAGTCCACTACAACCGATTGACTAATTTAAGATCAACCAGGAAGCAGCTTATTGAGTTAACCAGGAAGCAGGCATCAGCCAATTCCTTTAAAAAAAAAGGCATCAGCCAATTGAATACACAGATCATCTATGACAAGGACGTGTGGTGCCTTTTTTCTGTTTGGCTGAGACCAATATCATTTTATCTATTCGACAACGACACAATATCAAACAATGGTCCCATGTTCCAACAACAACCCTGTAAGCAACTTCTGTGTACCCTAAGCTGTCTGAACTTACACCTAACCTTTCGTTATCAACATTGTGCTGTTGTTGCCTGGAAAACTTAATGATGCAGGAGTATACAAAACAATACCAGCCAGCATCACTACCTAATTTATCAGCCATCCCACTCCAAAGTGATGCACGTCAAATCATGAAAGGTGAGATTTATGCTACCTAACTCCCTTGACTGTAGTAAGTGCTAACTCATATGTTCTACAGTTGCAAAAGGGAAGCTGTCCCCATCACTGAAAATAAAAAAATTGTGCCCCCTTGAGTTAAAAAAAGGCGCAATTGAGGTTGAACCAATTTTCCATGCACTCCTAGATAATACAGTATTAGATTTCTAATGGGGAAGGCACTTGGTGCCTACAGGATCCCAGAGGAAACTCCTCTCCAACCATCAATTGTACTTCATCAGAGAGTCAATTAAATGCCTACTGTAGAAGACAATTATCCATTCGAATTCACTCCACCATGAGGCATGGGCTACAGCAGCAACAGTTGTACTCCTACAATAAATCAAATTATCCTCTACGAATTTCAACGAAGGCACATTCTGGGACTTGAAAACATCAGAGAGGACTGGGACTGGCTAGTCAAAGATCCAGCAAGTACACATGGATCCATATACCCAACCAATCCAATTCATTATTGCTAATACAGTACCACTCATGGACTAATTTAAGATCAGTACCATTAGAACAGAATTAAGTTGATTTGTTAGGGTATAGCAGAACCGGTTGTACTACTACATTAAATCAAATTACAGTATCCCCTACGAATTTCAAGGAAGGCACATTTTGGGACTTAAAAACATGGGGAAGGACTGGTACTTGGTGTCTACAGAATCCAATTGAAAATTCCCCAAGTACACTAAACTCCTACAGTAAAGACGAATATCCACTCGAATCCACTCCAACATGATGCATGATCTACAGCAGAAACAATTGTACTCCTACAATAAATCAAGTTATTCCCTAGAAATTTCAAGCAAGGCACATTTTGGGACTTGAAAACAACAAAGAGGACTGGCACTGGCGCGTCAAAGATCCAGCAAGTACACATCGATCCACACATCCAAGATATCATTGCTAATACAGTATATTAGTAAAGTACTACTGATTCACTAATTAAGCATCAAATCGAGATTAGCAACACACTCAAGGGGCCATTGCTAACACCCCAGCGCTAGCACAGCACCACTCATGTATGGATTAATTAAACACCAAATCGAGATTAGCAGCAGCAGCAGCAGCAGCAGAATGTAGGATGAACTGAAGTAATAACCGAGGCAGCAGCGGCGGTACCTTGTGGCGGGAGAAGAGGTTGTACTCGGGCTGCTCGACGATGGGCCCGACGAGGTCGAGCCGGTTCGCCACCCCCCAGGCCTCGGTGATCTGCTGCGCGGTCCACTCGCTCGTGCCCCAGTAGAACGCCCACCCCTGATCGATCACCCAGTTCATGGCCCGCACCGTCTCCTCGATCGGCGTCGTCGCGTCGGGCCGGTGGCAGTACACGACGTCGACGTACTCCATGTCGAGCCGCTTGAGCGAGGCCTTGAGGCCCTCGATGATGTGCTTGCGGGAGAGGCCCTTGTCGTTGGGGCCCTGGCCGCCCCAGAAGAGCTTGGTGGAGATGACGACGTCGGCGCGGCGCCAGCCCAGGTCCCGGATCGCCTGCCCCATGATCTCCTCCGCGCGGCCGTTGGCGTAGACCTCGGCGTTGTCGAAGAAGTTGACCCCCGCGTCCCGGCAGGCCTGGAGGAGGGACTTGGCCTCCTTGACGTCCAGCTGGTTGCCGAAGGTCACCCAGGCCCCGTAGGAGAGCTGGCTCACCCGCAGGCCCGACCGGCCCAGGTTGTTGTACTGCATCTTGGATGGCTGGCTCGTCGCCGGCGGTGCGCCGCTCGCCGCCGGTGGGGAGGAGTTTCGGTTAGATCTGTGTGCGGTGGTGCAGTGTGCGTTTTGGGGGAGAAGAAGGTGTGTGGGGGGGATGTGGATGTGGGTATTTCTAACTCGGTTGTGGGCTGGCGCATGTGGCAACCGGCGGGCCGGACAGGTGGACCGGGCTGTCGTGGGCCCGCGCGTCAGTGGGAGGGACAGGGGGCTGAGCAGTCGCGGGCGGCTTCAGCGGCGGGAATCGATCCGGTGTCTGGCAGGTGGGGCCACGGAGAGAGCCGCAATTTTTTTTAGTTGAAGAGGAGAGCAGAAAAAGGCAAAAGCGGATCCAAATCCCTCGAGTTCTGGGATCGGAAAAAGCAGACAGCGAATCACGCTGGCGCGTGGGCCCGGGGCGCCTTCCGGCCGGCGATCCATTCCAGGCAGAAGAAACACGAGAGTGAGAGAGAGACGACGCAGGTTTTGTTTTTTTTGAATGAGAAAACAAACTGAAGTGCTGGACGAGACAGAAAAAACATCTCCAAGCCGAGCCGAGCCGAGCCAAAATGTGGACGCAACGTGGTGTCAGGTGTGGGCGGGCGGCGCCGGTGAGGCGATGCTGCCGTGCCCAAACGAACGATCCCATCTAGTGCACTCCGTCTCCATGTGCGCTCTCTTTGTCACACCCGGATCCGATGCAGCTACACGAGCGCGCCCAGCAGGCAGGCATGCAGACTGATACTTTGGACAAAAGAATATATAGCTTTTTTAGGGGTAAAAACCAGGTTTTATTCACCATAGACCACAGTTGATGGGATACAGATTAGATCACGAGGTTGGCCAAACCAGACGTGACACTTCAGACCAAGAGAAAGAGAGAACCTGGCCTGGCTAGACCGTGTGCACGACCTTTGAAAATAAAACTACAATTAAAATTACCTGCTTTAAGCTTGATCTTGTTGATGATTGCACCAAACTTGCCCCAAGGGCCCTTATGGATGTCGCCATGTCGGCGATGACCTGCTTTGAGTCCGAGGATATGACCAAGTTCTGCACATGAAGATCTTCGGCAAGTGACAAAGCTTCACGACATGCAATGGCCTCTAGAGTTGCCGGATCGTCGACGCCGGTGATCACCAAAACGGATCTACCCAATAAAATTACCATTCACAAAAGAATATAGCTTTTTTTTCGAGGGATGAAAGAATATAGCTTAAAAAGGGACCAAAACATGGCATGGGCTCGTACGGGGCGAGTTGGGCCTCCACTTCCACTCTCGGGCCGGCTTCGCAAGATCAATTTTGGCTCTCGCACTGTGTCGCCCCCTTTTCCAGTTTCGGGCTCCCAGTCTGCCGCACCACACACCCCTGCGACCTCACCCGAGAGCGAGCATGCCCCCGCCGCCGCGGCCGCCCGTGGCCGCGCCTGCCCCGGCAGCACCCTGCCCTATCCGCGTCGCGCCCATCCGGCGCCGCCTCCACGCCGTTCCGCGAGCCGTATCTGTCGCGGCCTCCCACGCGCACGACGCCGCGTTCCTCCGCCGCGCCGCCGACGTGGCCGACCGCTCCGCGGGGCTCACCTGCCCGCACCCCAACTTCGGCTGCGTCATCGCCCGGCCCGAGCCCGGAGGCCCGGAGGCCCGCGTGGTCGGGGAGGGGTTTCTCTACGCGCAGGGCACGCGCTGCGCGGAGCTCCTCGCCGCCGAGGAGGCCGGCGAGCGCGCCCGCGGCGCCACCGCCTACCTCAACCTCGAGCCGGGGGACTGCTACGGGGACAGCACCGCCGTCTCCTCCCTCGTGCAGGTGCTCGCCTGAATGACCCCCCCCTCACTGTCCCCTTTCGATTTCCCTAACAAGGTTGCTAGTAGTATATCTCTGAAGATTGTTATAAAACCAAATGTGAATAGTACTGCAAGCATAATTCTGATCTGTCATAGATAGTGTAGGTTCTATGGGTATAATAAGCCATGATGCTCGATACTTGCTCTCCCTTATCTATGGGCATAATTTCTATGTATGTTGCAGTGGCAGAGTATTATGCTACTGAAGATGACAATATAAGGGTCTGCAAATTGGGTCCCATTTTTTTGTTCCAATTAGGAGGTTTCGATCGTCGTGAGCTTGCTCGCATGAACACTGATAAAACTAGAAATATATTTTGCTCAACCTTCTTTATTGATAATTTAGTCATACGCATTCAGAGTGATTCTGAATAGTTGTGTAAAAAGATGTCCTAAATGCAGGGAGAAAACTAATGACTTTATCAGGCAGGAATCACAAGAGTTGTGGTGGGCCTTAGACATCCCTTGAAGCACTTGAGAGGGAAAGCGATTCAATCATTGCGAAGTGAAGGCATTCAGGTCGATGTTGTGGGGGAGGATCTCCAGAGCAAATTGTTCAAGGTGACTCTTGGCTTATACTTTCATTCTCAGTTACTATTTTTATTAGCTACAAGGCAAAGTAGCAGTAAGCACTTTGCGAGGGGCACCCTACCTTGTAGTGCTGTTGCATCATTTTTCTCTAGACTAGAAACCATTTTTAGAAGTGGTTTAACAATTTAAAAGTGCAAATATTTGTTTCTGCAATATGAATGCTAAAGAAAAGCACACAACTGGACATTAAGTTCCAGAAATATTTTGTATGCTGTACTTTGAGTAACCATTGTATCTAAATCACTATGCAACCGTGCTTTGTAAGATCATGCGTTGTACGGTTATAGTTTGTGGATGTGACAGCTGACACTAATGATAGAAGTTGTTTTTTTATGTTCTTAGATTATCTTTAACACAAATGTGAATCTCGTAGTGTCCACTTCTATTGATCTATCTGAGTTTAACCAGAAATTCAAGTTCATTAACTTCATTTATAGCATATTGGAAAGAGTGAATACAAAAGGAGTATATCTGAGATCATGCATTATTTGCAGCCCATAGGGGACTACTCCTGCTCCATGTCTTAAGCAATATGGATATGATGTGCGCATTGTCGCAAGATAGAATGTAACAAAGACAACTGATTCACCAAAGTGTCTAAAATTTCGAGTATAATTACTAACAAATACTGAGCATCTCACTAAAGCTAAGAGCTCCTTGATGCCCTTTTAAGCTGTAGGGTCAGCACCCCTACTGAATGCAAAATACAATGCAGCATAATGATTTAATTTTATTTCATGGTTGTATGCATATATTGTATTAGCAGTCTTGATGTAGGCAGATTTTTAATTCCACCTCTCATTTATTCACTTCACTTCTTTTGTTATGAGTTTTGGAGCACCTACAAACCCCTTCCTTTTTCTTTTCTAATGTGTTTTCATGTTTAACCTAGTAAGCATCTCAGAATATATGTTATCAGTTAGCTCTTTTAGTTTTCTGTGCATTAGGTACTGGTTACTTAGACGTCGTTTGGCATAGCAATAGATCATGGTTATTATTCCCCACCAGCTTTTCATATAAGAACATTACAGTGCAGACAAACATGAACTTAGCCGGCTTGCTAATATGTTTTCATGTGTTCACTGTAGGAAGCTCTTACTTCATGCCTCATCGTAAATGCTCCATTACTTTACCGAGCTGCCTTTTGTGTTCCATTCTCTGTTCTGAAGTATGCTATGACTGCAGATGGTGAGGCCTAGTTTGTTCCATTTGCTCTTTTAGTTTGGTTAATTTGTTACATACTACAGCTGAGTATTAATATCCAACTTGTAACTTGCTTCACTTCCATTGATGGAAATAACAGGAAAAATTGCAGCTAGTAGTGGGCATGCGTCTTGGGTAAGTGGCAGAGCATCCAGAGGCCGAGTATTTGAATTGCGTGGAAGAAGTGATGCTGTTATAGTTGGTGGGAATACAGTCCGCCGTGATGGTAATGAAGAAATAATGCAATAAATTCTATTTAGTGTGTTTCACATTGGTGTTCCTTCATAGGATTGAAAGGCTTTTAGTTGTGTTGTAGATCCTCGATTAACTGCAAGGCATGTGAAGGGGCATGTTCCAGTGCGCATTGTAATGTCACAAACTTGTAACCTTCCTGAAGAAGCAAATTTATGGAATGTTCATGAGGCCTATACAATAGTTGCAACACAAAGAGGTGCTCGGAGAGATTTCCAAAAGAAGCTTGCTATGAAGGGTGTTGAAGTAGTGGAATTTGACATGCTAAATCCTAGAGATGTTATGTCATATTGTTACGATCGTGGTTACCTTTCTGTATTATGGGAGTGCGGTGGGACCCTATCAGCTGCTGCTATATCTGCAAGAGTTATTCATAAGGTAAATACTTTTTATTTCACTATATGGTTGCCGTCTTCAATTACTTATCTATTGAACATATTGCATAGTTCTCCAGAATGTTTATTGGCTGCCTTTGTTTGTTCTAGTTCATTGAGTTCTGGATCTGAAAACAAACCTGGCAATGTTAAGACACTGTTCCATTTTCCATTGCAGTTAAAAAGTTGATAGAGTTATCTTGTGAATTGTTAGGTGAAATTGTACAGTTGTGTTGATTGCCACTACCAAATCTGAATGATATTCACAACTATATCCTTTCCAAAAAGAAGTGGTACCATGGATTTCATGTTATCAGTTAAATTGGTGAACAAGTTATGTTCAATGTCTTTGCAGCTGATTTTTACTTCAGCTTAATCAGCTTCCCGTCTTCTAGAATAAGAATGTTAAAAGGATATTCTTATGACTTGGGTATGCAGATGTTACCCATTTCAGCACTATGTAGACATGCTTTGTATCAGGGAGAAACATACTATTGCTTAGTGACTTTTGGGGAGGGACCACACTTTGGACATAAGTTCTGGGAGGGGACTCACAGAATCATAGGGATAGTCTATCTGCATTCACTTCCCTAAACATCTTATATCCACCATGCACCTTGAACATCAGTCAGTCCCCATATGTGCATTAAATGCTTTCACTTTATTAGGTTTGCTCTTTTTCTTTTCGCCTCTGACTCTGTGTGCATGTTGTATGCCATATTACGATTGAGCTCTGCTTACAACTTCACACTGGTGATTTTTTTGTTCTTCCAACAGGTTTATGCATTCTGTGCTCCAAAAATAATCGGTGGAGTAACTGCTCCAACACCAGTAGGTGACCTAGGGATGAATCAAATGACTCAGGCGATTGATTTAATTGATGTTTCATATGAGCAGGTTAATTCCTTATGTTCCACTTCCAGTTCTCATATGTGTTCTGTTCTCCATCAATTATATCATTATATGTACTTGTTAGTTGCTATATTACACTTTTATTACACCATGTGTCATGCTTTTCTTGTATTTCTGTAGAGTTCAGTCGTCCCCTACTGGCTACCAGTTCCAGCTTTGGATAAAAGTTCCTACCTACAAGTCTTATCTTATATGATTATACAAGTTACACTGAACCATCGGAGTAACTGTTTGTGAATGTAGGCATATGTATATTGTTTTGTTGTAGTAATGGCATCTGCATATGTCCCTCTTAGTTTCATGGCAGTATTATAATTTCCTTACAATATTGCAGATTGACCGTGACATGCTCATGAGTGGATTCATCCAACCTATTCCTGATCTCTCACCTGTAATACCATCTGCGGATGAAATACCTTCAGATGATCCAGAAGTATCTCCGTATGAAACAAATATTATATCCTTTTACAAGACTTGGGATACCTTTGGGGCTTTCTCAAACTTTTCTCCTCATCCAATTGACATGCCTGACGAAAAAGGAGATTGTTTGACATGGCCGACAGTGGAGCACTATTACCAGGTTTCTCTTTCCTGATGTTTGTTAGTGCTACTTTTGTGTCATTCTCTGTGCTTTGAAAATAATACTGGATCATGACGCAATACAACATTTTGTAAACTGCAAACATTACGTTAGCATGATAAGTGCACCAGCGAACCCATCAGTAAGCCCAAAAGTTTTTGCAGGCACATAAGTTTGTTGGTGTTGACAATCCTCAAGCAAGCGACATTGTGCAAGAAATAAAGCAGGCAATGAGCCCCGAAGAAGCTGCTAGAATAGGAAGGACCCGGCAAAGAGAATTCCCTGAATTGGTATATCTGAATATTCTGCTTTAATATTTTCTGAACAGTGACCACCTGCATACTCTTGATTGGTTATGCAAACCAAACCAGTTCTGTCACTCTTTTTAATTGATTATATTTCTTTCCCTGTCAGATACGGCCAGACTGGGAGTCGATGAAAATTGATGTGATGTACAGAGCTCTGAAATGCAAGTTTTCAACTTACGCCCACCTGACCGAGATGCTGCTGTCGACGGCTGGCTCTGTCCTTGTCGAGGCCTCGCCCCATGACTTGTTCTGGGGCGGTGGGCGCGAGGGCGAGGGCCTGAATTACCTGGGTAGACTGCTGATGCAGCTGAGATCAGAGATTCTGGGAACGGTTCGAACGAGCGTTGAGGCTCAAGGACAGGAGGCGTGAGGTCTCTGCATGTTCTTGATAATGTTCCATTTTGTTCTGGTGGACGACACCAAATTTTGTCAAGCCACGGGGTTGTGTTTCTGTTTAGAGAGAGATGATCTTGTATAACTAATACTACCTGATATGCTCCAGTTTAAAGTGTAAGGGGGTTTAGATGCGCATGTGATGCTCTTCCAACATGCAGAGCCTTGCTCAAATAACAGTTTTTTGTTGACAATTAACAGTTTTTTGTTGACAATTTGAGGTAACAAATGGTAGATCCAAAAAAGGAACATCCATCCACGACGCTAATACGCGAAACAGTGTTGCTAATCTTAGTCGACTGAGACTTGGTTATGTCTTAGTTGATGCTATATCCATGAGATGTTGCGTGGAGATGCGTGCAAATCTTTCTTTTTAGCCTTTTTATTTGTTATGTCACTTGATTGAGACTTGGTTAAGTCTCAGTTGATTAAGACCTAGCCACACTCAATATATTAACATAGGTTCTGTGTAGTCACAGGACAGCCGCTGAAGCAACACCAGCACAACCCAGAACCAGCAACTCAGAACGCACAAGCAGAGCTAACAGCCATACTTCCTCCGTTCCAAAATTAGTACAAAGTTGAGTCATCTATTTTGGAACGGAAGGAGTACAAGCAAGCCCTTCACTGCGCCCCTCACATCAAACACAGGTGATACTTGACGACAGTGCCATGTACCTATCCTGTCGAGTAACATGTTCAAGAGCAGACTGAGTAGTCCATTATGGTGTGACTGATCAATGATCATGCGGCATGAGTGGTTCACCAACAACGCATGCCCCCCAGAGGGAACTCATGATTCGCCACTGAAATCTCAACAAAGATTTGAGCACCGAAGTCAATTCATCCACAATGACAACCACATATTTCTTCAACTTTTGTCCTGAGATTCAAGAACACCATGCTGTTCTGTTCATATTTTGTTATTACTGGTCTCCAAATAACTTCGCAATGTGCACCCACGACGTGTGAAACTCACAGATGATATCTCATTATCTCATCGTAGATTTCCACTCCCTCCGTCTCATAATGTAAGACGTTTTTTTGACACTAGTGAGTGTCTTTCAGATAGATAACAAGATCACTTATTCAAGTGTCTCCCCTAAAACAGAAGTACTCAAGTGCCATATAAATACCCTACGCAGTTCCTACCTATAGTTACAATGCTGATAGCCCTCCCTGATCAGCAGTCAATCTCGCCAAAGACTTCAGTTTTGAGCAGCGGTGGCGGTGGCGGCGGCCGGCTGCTGGTCCTCCCTGACCTTGCTGATGCGGCTGAGCACGGTCGCCTGGAGCGGCGGCGACACGATCTGGTACTCTTGCATGACCCAGCCGGTGGTGTCCGCGGCGGCGCCAGCGTCCTCCCCCTCCTTCTCCCCCTCTCCAGCGTCGCGTTCATAGGTGAGCTCAGAGCGCCTGTACTTTATGTCCAGCTCGCCGCCGTCGGGGTGCACCAGGGTGACGGACTCGACGGAGGCCTTCTGGCCGCGCCACCGTCCGCCGGCGCCGCCCTTGACGGCGCGCTCGCGGCTCTCCGGCGCGTCGGTGTCGGCGGTGTGCAGGAAGAAGGCGTGGTGGCTGCCGCCGTGGCCGTGCTTCGCGAACAGGTCCGCCGGCGGGAGGCCAGCCGGGTCGTCGTCGATGACGGCGTGGGCGAAGGGCGGGTCGGGGACGCCGAGCGCGCGCGGGAGGAGGTAGTGCGCGAATAGGTCCGCGTCCGTCGGGTCGAACTTGAACGCCGGCGCCATCTGGAAGCCGAACCGGGACGCCTCCATGCCTGGACCTGGTTCGAGGTGGGGTCGCGCGCGTGCTCGTCGGCGATGCCCGGAAGAGCGGGCCTAGCGGGATCGATGCCTTCGCCGCCGACGAGCGGAGGAGGAGGAGGAGGGGTTTCGATTAATCGATTTGGATTCTGGTGAAGGCGCCGGCGTGGAAGAAGTGGGGGAAGAGAAACTACACTGCCTTCTTTTTTATACAGAAACCGCGCAATAAAATTGGAAAAATAAACGGAGTACGATTAGAAACAGATGAGGAATTTTCTTTTCCCTAAAAAAAGAAGAAGAGGAAACAGATGAGGAATCTTCCAGAAAGACCAGGGGTAGGACAGGTGTCCTGTAGAATTTGCTGAAAGGACCTCGAAGAAAAGATTATTATGTTTAGGTCCTTATTAGGGGTCTCTACATAAACCCAAACTATCGACCGTCGCCAACCTCGTGTGCCGCCGTGATGCTTGCCGGAAGAGGACGTAGGTCTTGAACATCCCCATATCTAGGCCAAAACCATGCCTGGTAAGGAGTCGAGACTTGATGAACAGTGGGGCTCTTGGCCATGTGTGGCACGTCGGCCACACATATTTCTCGTCGCACTGACCAGGATCCAGATCTGTCGGTTTCGTCGTAGATGCCGCAGGAGAGCGTTATATCTGCCGTCGTCAAAGCTCCAACCATGCCCCATGATCACCATCGGTGTCGTCCGTACAAAGCACGTCACAAACAACAAACCAAAGATCGCCACCTCGAGCGAACAGCAAGCAGACAAAACCAACGACTTTTGACGCAACCATGGCGAGGGAGAGGTCGAGAGATCACCTTGTTCAATGCAGTGCCATCCTCACCGCACCGGTGCCATCAGGCGAATACCTAACCCAATCTCTTTGTATAGACCGGGAGAGAAATGATAGCAACTATAGGAGGATGGGGGAATGCCGCTTCACTAGTGTTCACCAAGGAGGGATACCATCATCTTTCGACCGCCTTTCTCTTGAGAAGACAAGAGACAGTGGTCTTAGAATCCTTGCGCCAGTTGCTACCCATTGGTGGGCTATTTGGGTGATGTTTCTTTCGTCTGAGCCTTCTTCTCTTCTTGCGCCGACTCACTCATAGCATCCGATTTTAACCTTTTCCTTTGTCACTGCTACCTTTGTTGCAAAAAATCCAACTTTGAAAGATGTTCTGTATTGTGAAACGAACACTTGTAATTTTATGGGGTAATCCAATTTTGCAATATGTTTTTTATGTCAAATCTCGAGGAACATATATGTCGGTGTATGCATGATTTGGTGTATAGTTAGAAGCCAAGTTACTTTCATGAAAATTTGTTAACCGAGGATGAATTCTTGCACATGTTGCATTATACTCTATCGAATGTGTTTGTAATGTCTCGGTTCACCTTAACATCCCCTTCTTAATAATGATACAAACCATCATCGTGATAGATAGGAACATGCTTGTTGCTGTGTCATGGAAGTTTCACATATATTATCATCTCCGTTCATGTCAACTGCGAAACACGGGGAGACGAGATGGGGACATGGGTGCTGCGAACACATGGACACCGTGATAACTTGCGCGGGGGGGGGGGGGGGGGGGGGGGGGGAGACAACCGAGAAGAGGAAATCAAAGGGCACATCCGTCTCAATCGGACAGCTCGCGAGGCGGCTGATCCTAGAATCAGATGGCTGGTGTTTAGCATGGGTTTCTTTTTTGGGTAGGAACAATGAACCAGAAAAGGAAAATCAAAGGGCACGCGCATCTCAATCGGACAGCTCGCGAGGCGGCTGATCCTATAATTAGATGGCTGGTGTTTAGCATGGGTTTCTTTTTTGGGTAGGAACAATGAACCAGAAAAGGAAAAATCAAAAGGCACGTGCGTCCCAATCGGATAGCTCACGAGGCGGCTGATCCAAGAATCAGATGGCTGGTGTTTAGCATGGGTTTTTTTTTGTAGGAACAATGGACTTTCTTTGATTAAGCTAAATAAACACATGGTAACTGTGTTCAAATCCGTTTAGTTGTACTGGTTTTACTGACATTGAAAACACAAAGAAAAAGAAAAGGCATTACATGTTGAAAAAGAATCACATGCACTTAATTTAACTCGAAACATGACGAAGACGTCACAATAATAGGGTTGTATATGATTAGTCTCCCTGGAATAAAAACATTTTGGTATTCTGAAATTAGTTCGGATAGAATAGGTCGAAGACGGCTTACCATCCACTTGCGCACTATCTTATATATCACATTGAGCATTTGTGGCTGCAGCACTTGCAAATAAAAATTGGAGGGCGTGTGCGTCCCAATCGAACAACTCATGAGACAGCTGATCCTAGAATCAGCTAGCGGACGTTTAGCACCGGTTTATTTTGATATAGAAAAAAAAAATGAGCTTTCTATGTTTAAGCCAAACTCATGGGTAGCTGTGGTTGGTGACGAGGATCCTCTGTCGTGGCCTAGCATACCTTCGAGTCACTGGCACATGGGTCCTATAGAGCATGGGGCCCATCTGTCAGTGACTCAAAGGCAGGGTATGGCAGGGATTATAAAGTTAGCGGATCCACGTCCCTGTGGTTGGATGCACGATGTGTTCCACTCAGTTGCCACTGATTTTACTGACGTCGAATACAGGATGGGGGTTCCCATCAAAAAAGAAAAGATGTTGCATAAGTCTATATCTATATCTATACCTACTATTAAAGCAAGGTAATATTTTTAGTTTCGTTCCGCTTAGGTGATTTTAATTTAAGATACATACGCGAGGTGGTACTATTCTAAGGTTAAACGTTTACATACCTTAGTTCCAGGTCCCAAGCGCCACGCACGCCTGCCTGTTCCACTCGGCCACGTTGGGCCTGCTCTACTAGCAGACAACAACAACGTAACCAGGTCAGAAAAATATTACTGAATCTGGCTCAGGCAAAAGGAAACGTCTTCACGGGGGATTAAACTCCCTTCTTTACAATTTATAAAGCGCAAAAGCAGAGACCAACCAAGCTACCGCATCAATGTATAAAAATACAAGATTCGTTCCCTTAATAAATAATACCACATCGCTTCCTTGCACCATGTTTAACTGATTTATATATGTCTCTAAATCAAAATTAATAAGCAGCCTCGAGAATTAATAAGGGAACAAAGATGGACTAATATGTGGCTCCGATTTCAAAGGATGTTTGGCACTAAATAAATTATGATGATCGGATCCAGTGAACGTGATTAATGGCGCAAATACGGAGGGGATTGTACCCATGTTGTGATCAGTGGGCACAAATAAGGAAAGAGAGTTACACAAAAAAAAGGGAAGGAGAGAATAATAATACAAAGGAGTTATAGCAAATAATAAATTCAGTGGGCGTGATCAGTGGCACAAAATAAGAAAGGAGTGTTTCGCAAAGAAAAGGAAAAAAAATGAGAGAATAATAGCGCAAAGAAATTATACCAAATAATAAATTTAGTGGGCATGATTATATGCATAAATAAGGAAGGAGATCATAAAATGCAAAGGGATTATACAAATATGAAAGGAGAGTTAAAAAACGCCTGCTGGTGGATATTTTCATGGACACGTGAATAATCTCTCCTATTGTAACGCACGGGCATATGTCCTAGTCTTAAATAAAAACACGTGAAAAATGCCGCTACAATTTTTTATCGGTATATTATACTCTGCTACATCACTACGTCCGCTACACGTATGTACTTCTTATTTAAGCAATATAATATAAACAAGACCCAGATCTATAATCCATTCAAACCCTTTTAATGTTCAAAAACAACTGTGAAAGGTATAATCCATTCAAACCCTTTTAATGTTCTACCTGTTGAGGAAATACTAGATATGACTGATGCTTTTGGTGTAGAGATTAGAGAGAATGTAGATCTTAAACAATCATCTACTCTCCTAGATGATAGTATTATAATCATCTACTCCGCACGAGCGGGCGCGACGCGGCCAAGCAAGCGCATGTGCGGGCGCGCGCTGGCCGCGTCGGGTGTGTCGGGCCCGTAGCTAGTGCGTGCGTGAGTAGGCTAGGGTGCGGGCGTGCGCATGTTGTGCCGTAGGACTAGGGCGAGCTGGACCGGGTCAACACGACGTTCTGTTGAGGGCTCGGCGTGCACCGGGCGCATGCATGCGCGGGGTGGACGCGGCCAGAGCGGGCCAGAACGTGGACGTGAAGGAGTGGACGCGTGCGTGTCGTGCCCAGCCGCGGTCCAGGGTATAAAACCCGTGTGGTGCTTGCCTGTAAACTGTGGTGGTGTGTGACGAGTACGAGCTCGTGGAGGCGTTGTTGCGCCAGGAAAACCCACCCTGTCCCGTGTCCTTCTTCCTCCTCGGGTCTTCTTCTTCCTTGTGTCTTCAGAGTGCAGCAGAGGGAGGGAGAGAGAGGACTCCGGCGAGCGAGGGAGAAGGCCCCAGCAACAACAATTGGTATACAGAGCCAGATTCGAGGGGCGGCCGTGGCGCATGGCGGCGTCCGCGGTGCCCGCGGTGCGCGGCGGACATGAAGGTCTTGGCAACGGCGCGCGGCGAGCGCATGGCGTCGGCAACGCGCGGCGAGTCCACGGCGGTGTGGCGTGATGCCGGGCGCGCGGCGAGCGCGTGGCGTCGGCAACGCGCGGCGAGTCCACGACGGTGTGGCGTGACGCCGTGCGCGCGACGAGCGGCGGCGGTCGCGGAGACGAGGAGGTCGCGGAGGACCTGCGTGGTGTCGCAGAGGCCGCGGCGGCTCGGCGCGACGACCATGGAGGCGCTGCGCTGCGGTTGACGGTGCAGCGGTGCAGGGCAATAAACGCGGCGGCGAGCCGGGCGCGACCGGTGCGTGTTATGGGTGCGCACCGGACGCGTCGGGCGCGTTGGGACCGCGGGAGTGGACCGCGTCGAGGCGCTGGACCTGGTTGCGCAGATCGCGTACGTGCGCGGCGGGAGCGCGGGGACGTGGGGACTGCGCGCGAAGGGCACGGCGGCACGGTGGCAGGCACGGCAGCGACGTCAGGGCAGTGGCGGCTACGACGACGACGTCGACGGTGCGGCGGAGCGCGCACTGCGGGTGGATGGCAGCGTCGAGGACGTCGGTCTCCTCTAGGCCATGGCTTAGGGGGAGAGTGTTGGCCGCTGTAAGCCGCGGCGACGAGCGGGCGCAGCGAGCGCGTGTGCGGGCGCGCGCTGGCCGCGTCGGGTGTGTCGGGCCCGTAGCTAGTGCGTGCGTGAGTAGGCTAGGGTGCGGGCGTACGCATGTTGCGCCGTAGGACTAGAGCGAGCTGGACCGGGTCACCACGGCGTTCTGTTGAGGGCTCGGCGCGCACCGGGCGCATGCATGCGCGGGGTGGACGCGGCCAGAGCGGACCAGAACGTGGACGTGAAGAAGTGAATGCATGTGGGTCGTGCCCAGCCGCGGTCCAGGGTATAAAACTCGTGTGGTGCTCGCCTGTAAACTGTGATGGTGTGTGACGAGTACGAGCTCGTGGAGGCGTTGTTGCGCCAGGAAAACCCACCTTGTCCCGTGTCCTTCTTCCTCCTCGGGTCTTCTTCTTTCCTTGTGTCTTCAGAGTGCAGAAGAGGGAGGGAGAGAGAGGACTCCGGCGAGCGAGGGAGAAGGCCCCGGCGACAACAGTCCGGAAGGCTTGGAAGACCCGAGGAGGAATCCCATGAAGAACCACCACCATCCGTGGCATTCGTTGTCCACCCGATGATAATAATGACTCTGCGATGGATCAAGGAGATGAATAGTTAGGTCAAGCCACGGGACGTACGGGATCGGATGCGATCTATGAAAAATAAGGGGGAGGGAGGGGAGACGGACGTTGCTGGAGAAGGGCCGAGGAGCTGCTGGCCGCGGCGCCGCCGTGGCCGCGCGGCGGCCGCAGGCGAAGAGGCCGCGGTGCAGCAGACGCCCGAACGCCGGCATCGACATGCCTGCTCTTCTTTCTTCCTCTTGCTTTGCCTGTTACGCTTGCTTGTCGCCTCCCGTACGTGAACACGATCGATGCTGCTCGACTCAGCTTTGGACGAGTAGCTAGCTATCTGTTTGCTTGCTTAAATATTGCAACTAGTACCCAAACCTCTATATTCGGGGAGGTTTTTGCCCCCACGTCTCGCCACTTGGCCGATGGGGACTGGGAGACCTATCAATTGTTGACACGTGCATTTGTTTGGGAGGCTACCGGATAGAAAACGCATGTGGCCGTAGGCCTTCGTTCAAAATTTTGTTAACTGATTCACATTTTCCCATGTGCACTTGGGGTATCTTTAGGGCGTGGCTATCTGGCGCGCGAGCGTTCCAACGCTCGTTTTCCGACAGTCTTCAATTTGGAAAGTGGCTTAACTTATGTGGATTAATTAGGGGTGGTTAATTAGAGGCGGGCCCCTAAAAATCAGGGGGGCGGTGATTAGTGTTGATTTGGGTGGGGCAGCCTCCCTCTTGCCTTGCCTTGCCTTTGCATGTGTGTGCGCTGGAAGTCTCACCCGGTGGGCCTTGATGGAAAGACTTGTCGGCTGATTAGTTGTGATGAACTAGATCGCCCGTTGTAGCGGCCGATCGCTAGGAAGTCGTTTCGCTTTAGCATTTTGGTTCAGATGATTGTTTGTTAATATACTAAACCTTACCCAGGCCCCTATTTCCGGGAGCGTTTTCCTCTAAGGTTAACCCACTTATAAGAATATGACCTCTAGGTAAATTTGTAGATGGCACGTGTATTTTTTTTGTTATATGGCCGTGTACGAATGCGTGGTGTGTTCAAGGTTTCGTTTCAAAAAATTTGAACGTGCGTGGCATTTGTGTTGGTTGCTTTAGCATTTTTTGTTGTCTGTGCGGCAGGTTGTACGGTTGAGTTTGTGCCCTGGCGCGGCCGTTCCGCCTTTATGCTTCTCTTGATTTCTATTTGTCATTGGGTTCTGTTTGTGTCGCTGTCGGCCCAATTGTTGTCTGCCGTTCCGGTTGTGCCGCTGTTGGCCCAGTTGTTGTGTCGCTTTCTGTTGTCCATTGGGTTACGTGCATGCTGCTATTGGCCCAGTTGGTCTTCCTTCGCTACGCGGTGGCGTGTTTCCTTCTGATACAGCGGTGCCGCCTTACCGCTCTCGGTCGTTCGATCTAGATGGTGCTGACTGCGCAAGTCTCTTTATTGGGTTATATGTGTTGTCCTCCGTTGGGCTAATCGGTGCCGTCCAGTTGCGATCGTCTTATCTAGATGTTGCTGTTTTTTTCACAGCTGCCGCTTTTACTGTCTATTCCAGAGCCTGTTGTTTCTTTCTTATCGGTGCAGCTGTCGTCATTTCATCTGCAGTTGAAGGCGCGTCGCGGAGAATCCCATCCAATGTTTTAGCACTGCTCTACCGCCGTTTCTGGCTATAAAAGCTCCTCCCTTCGGCCTGCGTCTCCCGATCAAGGTTGTTCCCACGTCCATCCTCGGGGCTACCCGTCTCGGCGCCCTCTCTTCCGGGGTCCCGCTCCAACCTTTTCTCCACGCGACTATGGCGATGGCGCACAGAGATCGTCAGAAACGGCATGCATGCGGGAAGCAGGATTAAGGCGGCGACGGCATGCCGTTCCCGTCGCTATTGTTCATGTTCTCGCTCTCCTTGCCTCTCCACCTCTTCCGATCTCATTATGTTTTTCTTTTCCTCCTACAGTTCATGGTGCCCTAACGCTGCGGGGAGCCATGGAAAGACCGGAAGCTGCCAGGGACATCGAGGGCAGCCCGCTGGGCGTGTGCAGTCAATGGAGCCGCACAAGGCACCAGGGATCACTCGGGGTGCGACCGCAAAGGGGGGTTCTGTCGCCGCCACTAGGGGCCTGTACCGGGCAAGGAGCTGCATCGAGTCGATGCCGGTGCTGCTCTGAGGAGCAAGAACCTGCATCACCATCACCAGGTGGGTCTGCCTCTCGCCGTCCAAGCAGGAGTGCCGCCAGCGCCACCCTCGGGCATCTTCGTCGAAGGAGGAGCAGTCACCATCATGGAGGAGCCGGCTGCGCTGTTCTAGCTGCTTTACCGAGAAAAGTCGGGGAGCTGCTGGCATCTTGCACGA
The DNA here is from genome assembly GCF_003073215.2 of Triticum urartu. Classification (NCBI taxonomy): domain Eukaryota; kingdom Viridiplantae; phylum Streptophyta; class Magnoliopsida; order Poales; family Poaceae; genus Triticum; species Triticum urartu. The sequence goes on from NC_053027.1 coordinate 563,650,669, forward strand.
CGGCGTCACCTGCGGGTCGACCAATTTCTTCTCGCCGCTCTACAACATCGACTGTTGGGGCGTGCGACCGCTGCCTATGCCCCCGCGTGAGTTGCCAGTACCCCACGCGCCACCGCACCCCCACCCTAGCTGCGTCTCTCAACGTCCCGAGGGAACATGCGCGGAGGTGCCGCCCAAGCGTCGGCGTTCCTCTCGCATGCGGCCATGCTGCTACTATCTTCGTTTCACAGGTACGTGGGTAGTAACCGTTCGTCTCCTTACTTCCATTCCTGTCTCCTTTTATTTTTCTGTGCCTGCGTGTCTGTTTACGGAGATTTCATGTTTATGTTGTATAGACCGTGGAACATGGAACCACAGATCAATTCAGCAGCGACTTTGGTCTGAACACGTCGTTGGCCATCATGGGTGACGACTCTGATCTAGGATGGCTGTATGTCATCTCTGTTCTGTTCAGTTTCAGCTTTGGTCATGTCCTACATATACCCAACACATGCTTTACATGTCTTGATCCAGTGTAGTCTTATTTAGATTATACTCAATGATGAGGATGGAATTAGTGGATGCTTTCTATCAATAATGGATGTATATTCGGTATAATTGGATTCTGGATTGATGTGCTTTAGACTGATGACCCAATGTGCCTATTTGAACAAATCCAGTGTTGGACATGAAATGCATATATACACGGATACAACAACATGCATGGTCTTTGAACTAACTTCTTTCTTTCTTCACATACTACTAACTTCTCTATTTCCCCTAGGGATTCCCATTTCTCTTTTTTTTATTTAAGATATTCTTGGATTTACTGGCCAATTTTATGGGCTTCTCATTTGAATTCCAGGGTAATTGAGTGGTACTCTACTTGGACGGACATAGCGATTTATCCTGGGATTTGTTTGTTTTCTCAAACTGCCTTTTGCTTTGCGGCATGGGATTAGTTAGATTTCGGTTTGGCAGCTGATAGGTGAGTGCACTGACAGGGCAAAAATTTCGGGGGATGTGATTACCTGCATGGCAATGGATGTGATTACGTGCATGTGATTAGCTTAGGCATTTTTTAATTATTATTAATTTTTTCGATTGAGATATTTTTCTTTCATGTGATTAGCTTAGGTGTTTTTGAATTATTATTATTTTCTTCTGATTGAGATATTTTTCCTTCATGTGATTAGCCATGTCCTCTCGCGGTACGATCTGTTCTCCACCAACCTGTGCCCCGTCGGCCCAATATCGAACGAAGCATGTCTTTCTCTCTCAATGATGGTTTCGCTTTGATCTTTAAAGACGTCATAGGATAGCGGCCCCATTGCGCCTGGCCATGCTTCTTCCCGCCTCCGATCGTGAGCGGTTCAAGGTTGTGCTCACTATAGCATCACCTGATTATCAATGATCATAACTATCACACATTTGAAGTCACAAAGAGAAACCTGTTTCCAATGCAAGAGAAGGCACTCACCAATCAATGACAGTTCAACATGTAACCTCCTAGCAAAGTAAATTCACAAGAGAGACTAAGATCCTAGCAAAATAAATTCACAAGGCAGATTAAGATCCTGGGAAAGATATGCACCAATTCGCAAAAGATCTATACAAGTTCATCACAGGCAGGAAGCCGCGCTGTCATAAATAAATGAAATGTGCTTAGTCTTATTAAGAAAGTTTCGATGTGTATTTTGGACTTTGTAAGATGTAGCACTCATGCAAATAATTAGTGTATCGTCCTCAATTTGCTTTTATCATGTCTTGCCTTTTTTTCATTACAAACTTATGAATTTACTTTTATGCATGTTTTGCCTTTTTCATACTAACATATGGACCTAAAGATTTTCATTTTAAGTTTAAGTTTATAAAACAAGATAAAAGCGACATATATACAAAACTTAACATTAATACATATGCACGGTGATGATAAATGTGTCATTTCTAGCTTCTTCTTTTATGATTGTAACCTCAACTATCTAGCTCTCTTGCTTTAAATTGAGTTTAACTGTGAAAATAAAAGTAACATATATAAACGCAATGTATCGACGAGGCGCGGCGTGCCACCGCGCGGGTACATGCTAGTAGTACTACCGGAGGCCGATACGCACGTGTGCAGGGCAGGTCCAGCTCGACTCGGGCTTGGACTCCCGCTCCGGCCTACCGACCCGTGTCCGATACTGAATCAAAAGCCACGATCGGCGGTTGAGTCTGACTCGACTCGGGGGAACGTGCTCTGGAGTTTGAACCCCTCATAGGCTACGATCTTCGTACGTTATACTACTACACATATTTATCTGGCCATTCAATCAATTGGTGAGAACTGTGTCGTAGGCATCTGCGATTGTACCGTGTCAAAAAAAAGGTTGTGAAGTAGGCATCTGCAATTATACTGTGTTAAAAAAAAGTTGTGCCGGACAACCATCTACAACAATCCATCATATACTACTAGGACATATGCCCGTGCGTTGCAACGGGAGTAATAATTGACCTGCTCATCAAAACATCTATCATGCCGCAGGGAGGCAGACACCTCGATGAATTAAGAACCATACTATAGATACAATACTTTTGGTATGATTTCTATACCATACTTTCGATAGCACAATACATGAATAAATTAACATAAATGATAAGTACCTGATGTCAAGTATGAGCACATGGCACATCGAACATTTTCGATAGCAATTCTTGACACAAGGATGGCAAGTTAGACACACACGGCAATTCTCTGTCAAAAATAAATTGAAACATGAAGTTAGCATGCTTGCTAACTAAAATTATCACCCTCGGGTCACTAAATTCGCCATAAAAATGTTTGATTTGTCATTTGTTCGTACCCGACGGACATTATCAGATTCCTAATTAAAGTGCACCAGAATAATTAATAAACAAAGTTAATTAAAAAGGGCATGCACACAAAGTTAACTAAAAGGGGTATGCACACAAAGTTAATTAAAAAAGTTGTGTCCCCAAATATCTTGCCCCACATTGCAAGGACGGAAGAAGACCCGAAATTGCCCAAATAAATGCATGCGTGCCCCTCTCCAGCTAATTTTCATAAGCCAACACATAAATCTGTTTAATTAGAGGCAATCGGCACACAATTCCATTTTAGCCAATTCATGCGGTAAATGCGGCGTGCATGTCCTCTTTTATGCATGTGTGGCATCTGGCGATCAACACGTGTTCTGATCAGCCCCGTCACTGAAACAGTGCTATTTTGTTTTACTTATTTCCCTTAACTTATCTCCTGGACTCTTCTAGCTGCCTCAGTTCCAGCTCCATGAGGCGTTTCCCACAAGGCCACAAGGTGAGACCGTGAGATGCAGACCACCGTCTGGGGCCCTCGCCGACGCCGGCAGCAAGTAGGGACGCGTTGCGGTAGCAAGGCCCGCATCCGGCGCGTCCAATCCCGGGACTAAACTATGGCAGCTGCTCCCTTGCCTATGTTCTCCTCAGTTCGAGCTCAGAGACAATTCACACAAGGTGAGATGCGGTCTGCCGTCCGAGGCCGTCGCCGTCGCCGGCGGCAGGGCGAGAGCTATGCTGTGTAGCACCGTTTGCGTCTGGCGTGCCTAAGCTGTGGCAGCTGCTCCATGCTGTTGTTTCCTGCCGAACAACATCGCGCGCGGGGGCGGTCAGCGGGTACCTCGAGATACAGCAGGGGCTCATGTAGACTCATTTCAAGTTTGGAACTCGATGCAAGCTCAAGAGGCAGAGGTTAGTGCTACCCCCATATGCTATTTCTAGTGCTACCCCCATACGCTATTTCATCTGCCTGTAATTTCCCTTTTCTGCAACTCAAAGTGATAGAAACAGAGGAGGGGCAGAGTGTATGCACATATGCACGTAGTGTAGTTTGACGTGTAGCTTCACTTTTCCATTCTTAGTTTTCAATCACACGAGCGCAAGACTACATTGAACTGGAAAACTAAATCATGGAGGAATAACCAGCAACTAATTTGTATTCATATATATCTTTATTTGAGTATAAAACTACCAGTTAACAGTTTGAATTCATAGAAATTATGAAAATCATGCAAAACTATACTTTGAAACTGAATACACAATTATATTTTCTACAGGCTACCATTCTAAAACTGAGACATACCTTAGAACAATGAACAATGAGTATCAAACCAGTTGTACCTTTACAAGCACTCATTTATTAGACGACAAGCATGGATGGTAATACAACTGCATTTTACACAGAATACTATTATATCATTGTAATGCTTCTTATATAATACATACAAACTGTTAAAACAAATTCATAGGCTTCACCTCGGTGTCAACCGTTAGTATAAAATGCTGAGACGACAAAAAAAAGGTAAAAAAATGCTGAGATGACAAAACAAAACACGTAACTTGGAATATAGCTGAGAATATATAAATCTTAGATAATCAGTAAAATAAAAATGCAACTTTTTCTTGGAAAAATGTACCTTGTGGAAAATCACCTTAACTATAATTGATTATTGCCTCCCCTTGGAACTACTGTACAAAACCTGAAGAAATCGTGTACTATAATGAAGCACTAAAGCACATGCATATACATACGGCATGTTCGAAACATGAGGCCGCTCCTTGCTATATGTTTACATGAGGCATGTTTGAAACTGATTTTACTGATGCGCATGGCCACTTGTGTGGCACGCCCGCGATCATCACTCCCAGAATTATAATGTAATTCTGAAGGATTAATTTGCACGCCCACGGTCATCACTCCCAGAGCTATTTCTGTAATTTGCATGTCATATATTAAACTCTTTGTTTGTTTTAATCTTATCTCCTCTGTATGATAAGAGGGTCTAAAATTTGTAGATTCAAGGCGCAAAAACGTACCTATGCATGATGAAGTGCCAGGAGCTGCTTCCATGCTCAAGAACACAGTGGATGCATGCTGATCCACAGAGAGAGCAATTTTCTATCAATCCTGATCTATTCTCATGTGATCTAGAGGGCAACATCGACAATGTAGTAGATGGGCAGGAGAAAGGATGTAGCCGGGAAGATATCTTGGTGGTAATCTGTTGTTACACAGGAGAAAAAAAAATTTGTTTTGCTGATTATATGGAACAAATTAGAGAGGTACACTGTGTTTTATTACTGAATCCAACTTCCATGATGTGTTTCTCCTTTGTGCATGCTCATGAATCCTGGTTCCTCTTTTTTTTGATTGTGCATTCTCAGTTGCTAATTTTTGCTATGTCCATCCCAATAAGAGGCTTTCCTTCCTTTATTTTCTCTGCCAGATTTGGACGGTGTTTTCTCTCAAAGTCAGAATTGAACATCTCTCAATGATAGGCTTTCTTTGCCATAGTCACTCAATTCATCCCCTTCCTTATTCCTTGCACACTTTAGTTCTCACACCCTTGGCTACGACTCCTTGATACGGAGAAAACATAAAAGCATATTTAAATTGGGAGGATTTAATGGAAGAGGGCGAGGTGGGACTATTCTGCACAAGAGGAAGAGGGAAGATAGCTCTGCAGCGGCGCCATGGCTCCTTGCCGCGAACTCGACAGCGTCCATGTGCAGGGGCAGGCGGAGGCCGGTGCCGGCAAGCAGGCAGTGGAGCGCGTTGACGGAGCCGTGGTGGAGGTCATGGGCGCCGATCTGCTCCACCCACCTCGAGTCGACGCGAGGAAGAGGGAAGATAGCCCATTAACTCTGCAGCGGCTCCATGGCTGCCTGATGGCGAGCGCCTCATCGCGGCTGCTGGCCACAAGCGCCTCACCGCGGCTTCTGGCCGACGAGCACAGGGGAGCTCGGCTGCTGGGAATGGAGCTCCGCAGCAGCGACTCGGTGGAGCAGGCAATGGATAAGTGGCGGAGGTGGCCGGTGGTTCCAGGGTTTTTTTTGCAAAAAAACGAAACGTTATCTTGTCAGGAACACACTTAAAATAGGACTGCGGGTTTATTTCTCAGAAAGGGAGGGTCTTTTCTGCAAAACGTCATCAACGGACGACCAGAAACAATCGCTGGTTTATTATTAGGGAAAGATACATGCTAAAAGAACTACTTGATTCAAAGTGGCTGCTACATACTACTCCCTCTCTCCCATAATATAAGAACGTTTTTATTACATATGCTTTTTTTAATCTTTGAACTCTGCTATACATATGACACCATACCTTAGATATGATTCTCGTCCGACTTTGGCAATCAAACCGTGCGTAGGTGGGATTAAGGAAAGTGCTCTAAACAAGGTACTTTGTGCTGATCGATGAAAACACAATGTATAGAATGATCCAACTAATTTGCACATGCTGCTTGCGCTCATCGCCAATCTCGAGGCCTTAAGCATGTTGATGTGCACTCCTCTTGTTCATGCCCCATGACAAGAATCATATGGAACGAAATAGCTCAATTCTGTAGACTGTCTTCTCTGGATCGCATGTGAAATATTGATTGATATTGATTGCAGTATGTTCCTCGTGACCATTTGGAGGATTTGGCATGTCTATAATGAGATTGTTCCTGACAAGCAGCCCAGTTGATGCTTCTCGCCATCTCCTCTGTAGTTACCTGGAATCTCTTTTGGGTCTTACACATCCGCCAGGTCATGATCATGCCAAAGAAAAAGTAGTGGTATCTTATGATTCTATGGCCCAATCTTTGCATGCTCTGAAGCCATCGGTGCTAGCAACGTCGTGGAAATGGTACCTTCCTCCCATGGGATGGGTGAAGTTGAATACCGATGGATCCTTTGCTTCCACAAATCAAGCGGGTGCAGGCATTGTTCTTAGAGATGATTTATGGGCCATTATATTTTCTTCATGTCGCCAACTTTTCTCCTGCAGAGAGGCTTTGGAAGCCGAGTTAATTATGTGCGTGCATGGAAGGTGTCTCTCTTGCTTTGGAATGGTGTGAAGTGCTATGCGCTGGAAGGGATGAATATGATCCAGAATAGCGACAATGACGAGTCTATCTACTCTTCTTTAGTGCTTGAGGTAAGACACTAATGTCTTATCATCAGACTTGTAATACTCATGTAAACCATAGTCAGAAACATTTAGTCACTCATTAGCAAATTATGCTAATGCTGAGGGTAGAACTAATGTTTGGTTTATATCTGGTTCTGCCAATACAACTGATCTTTGTAACGAAGAATGTTAGCCCGAAGGTGATTGAGCAATACAAAGTTTGCCCGCAACAAAGAAAGAATATCATCTATGACCTATCTTTCGACGAGTGGTGTCATCTATTTGGCTTCACCACCAACAATGGCCACTTTCATGTATTGTGATCTTTCGTGGCTGTTTCACGGTTTCTTGTGTCATATATACCAACTAGTGTTCACCAAGGGGGGAGATGCCATCGCTTATCTACCTCCTTCTCTCGAGAAGGGAAGAGAGTGTGTTGTCTTAGAATCCTTCCGCCAGCTACTACCCGCTTGTAGGCCATTTGGGTGTTGTTTGTTTGTCTAACTCTAGTTCTCTTCTTGTGCTGACCGATTCATAACGTCCACTTCTAATTTATGGGGCGATCCAATTTTGTGTAAGGTTTTTTTTATTTCAATTTTTGAGGAACATATATGTTGTTGGATTGGTGTATGCATGATTTGTTATACAGTTAGAAGCCAAATCACTTTCATGAAAGATTTTTAATGGGAGGATGAATGCTTGCGCATGCTGCATTATACTTATAAGAATGTATATGTAATGTCTTGGTTCACCTTGGCATCTCCTTCTGAATGTATATGTAATACAAAAGCATTATAATGATAGATATGCACATGTTCTTGTTGCAGTTTCATGAAAGTTTCAACTATATATTATGATCTTCTTTCATGTCAGCTGCGACGCATCAGGGATAGGAGATGGCGACATGGGAGTTGTGAACACATGAACGCTGCGACGGGTTAGGGGAGAGGAGGGGGATAGAACCGAGTAGAGAGAAAAAATCAGAGGGCGCGCGCGTCCCATTCGAACAGCTCGCGAGACGGCTGATCCAAGAATCAACTGGCTGCCGCTTACCAACGGTTTTATTTTGATAGGCAAAATTCTACGATTAAGCCAAACATGTGGGTAGTTGTGTTTGGATCTGCGGTGTGCATATGCTCACCGAATACAGAGGAAAAAACATTCCATGAATTGCAGAAAAGTTATTGCATAAGTCTTAACTGGAAACATGTACCCCTCCGTCTCAAAATAAGTGTCTCAACTTTATACTTAAAATAAAAAATGTCGCTACAACTTTATGATCTGTATGTTAAACTCTTATACAGACCACTACGTCCGCTTTTTTTAAAAAAAAAACCCATATCTCTGCGATGGATGGAACAAGGGAGGATCGATCAATGGTTAGGTCAAGCCGTCCAAAAAAGGAGAGGGAAACGTCGTGGTGGGACACAGACGTTGCTGGAGAAGGGCGCGAGGAGCCGGCGGCGCCGTCGCATTGCGGTGGCCGGCGGCAAGGAGGCCGCGGTGCAGCGGACGCCCGAACGCCGGCATCGACATGCGCGATCTTCTCCTTCCTTGCTCTGTTTGCTCATCAAAGCTTTGCTTCTCCCTCACGTCGATAGGATGCTGCGCGCTTAAATATTTCTGCTGCTGGAGGCCGGGCGATACGCACGACACGTGTGCAGGTCTCCAACCGACCGACCCGAGTCCAAGTGCATACATAATCCAAAACACAGCAAACATGTAGTTCATGCTAATCGATAAAGTACAACATGTCGGACACACCGCGACGCGCCCTGCAACGACGCTAGCAGTATGTGGTGATGCCGGAGACAGGTGATGGACGTTGGTATCAAGTTCAGAGACGTTCTGTTATCTTTTCAATTTTGTCATGCCAGTACTTACGTGACTTATACTTTATTCTTTACTATATGAATGCAAAGAGAGAGAAAACGATGCTAGTAGTACCACCAGGATGAGACTAGGTAGGGAGAACCTTATTCTGTCTTCAAAAAGCCGCCTCCTCCTCGTTTTTCTAAGTATAGCACAATCCCCAACAAGACTGAAAAAAACTTAAAACAAAGCCCTCTGTGGTCCTAGGACCATATGAGACAAAGCGGACCAGCGACGACACTGGTGAGAGGCTGAGGAAACCCTAATAAAGAGTCGCCTGGGTCTTGCCTTTTTTTAATCGCCTGCTGCCTTGGCCTTTGCCTTGCACAAGAGAAAAACGATTCAGTCAATAAGTTTGAGTTATCCTCGAGGGGAGAATCCTCTATAACATTTTATAACACTGTGCTCCCTAATTTTGTAAGCCCACATTCAATGAAGGTCCCCAATTGGAATTGTGTCACCCGATTTTGACCGGGTCAATAATTTCTTAAAGCTCTCTTATTCAATTATTTTATATTATACATTATGCTTACTAATTTTTAAGGCCTTACAATTAATCAGGTCTTGAATTTAGAATGGGATAAGTATATTTTTCGTCCTCGAATTCTTTCGAAAGTTGAGAAATCGTCCCTCAATTCTAAAACCAGCAAAAATCAGTCCCTCAACTATTTAAACCGAATAATTTTCGTCCTTCATAAGGTTTAAGGTGGTTTTACAGTGACATGACACTTTTTTGACTGAAAATTGTGTTGTTGTTGGAAGTGTAGCTGAAATATATCTGGAGCTATATCCAAATTCTGAAAATGACGAACATGACAGGGATCTGGGCAGTGATGTTGAGTTTCTGATAGGTCCAAATGATAGTAGTGAATCAGGGAGAGGTAGAGATCATTTTGTCGCATTCGCCAGTTCTGCACCTACTGATTGTCTTGCAATCACTGCTGGTAACTCAAATGAGCCTGCAAATGAAGATTCAAAGGCTTATTTGCTGCTTTCTGTTCTTATGAATGGCTTATTTGCTGCTATATGTTCTTATGTCAGACCATGTGAGAATTCATGTTTGTCGTTGATTGTAAACTATATTCGGCACTATTTCCCTTTCCCATTTAGTACTTTGTTAGAGTATGTTCAACTAAATTGGGTCGAGAATATGTTCATACTATTTTCAACTAAATTGGGTTCAGACTATGCCCAACTAAATTCAGTATTATGCTCTGAAATGTCCAAACTATGTTCAGTTATATTCAGATTTTCTTGAGCTATATTCAGTACAGTCGCCTTTCTCTTGTTCACACAAAAGTAGAAGTGCAAACACTTTCCTTTTCTCTTGTTCTCACTTGTACACATGTACACACACATACTCATGCACAAACACTTAATTGACGTGGCATTCAAAACCAGCCAACATGGCCCGTTTCAATCAAAACATTGTCCAAGTTGCAGTAAAACCACCTTAAGCGTTATGAGAGACGAAAAGTATCCGGTTTAAATAGTTCAAGGACTGACTTTTGGTGGTTTTGGAGTTGAGGGACGATTTCTCAGCTTTCGAAAAAGTTCGAGGACGAAAAATATACTTATCCCATTTAGAATTGGGTCACCCGATTTTGACCGGTCATTTATTTCTCAAGGAGCTCCCCCATTCAATTCATTTGATCTCCATCTTCCCCAATTTTGTAATTTTTTCTTTCAGTTGAGGTATTCAATTTTTGATATTATAGATCCCATGCACCCTCTCACCATCTAAAAAAAAGTGGATAACACATGCAGCCGCCCACACAGAAATTTACCCACATTAATATATGTTTTTTTTGAAGGTAAACTAGGGATTTCATTAAAGGTTCACCACGTCCGGAATACAGGCAATGTCTGGTAAAACCCCTAGCCACACATGGCGGCCCACCGCGAGAGACACAGCTCCCTTGACTAGCAAGAGGGCCTCGAAATTATTAAATCTACTCTCAAAACGAAAATCAATGAAAATAAAATTATTGCTACTAGTTTGAATTTCTCTAAGAATAGGAGCATAAGATGGAAAGCTTGCAGATTTTATATTGGAAATCACTTCTGCACAATCTGAAGCGATGGCAAGATCTTGAAGATTCAAATCCCGAGCTAGGGCTAGTGCTTCGCTGCATGCAAGTGCCTCCAGAGACGCCGGATCGGTCAGGCCATCAAAAACTGTCGCTGAAGCACCCAAAAATTTCCCAAGTTTGTCTCGGCAAACCACTCCTGCTGCCCCCTTGTCCCCCAACGTTGACAAGCCACCATCACAGTTAAATTTTGCCGCCTCACCCGGGGGTGGTAACCAAACTTTAGCTATCGACCGGTTCGCTCGAACTTCATTGGCCTTGGGTCTGTGCGCGCTAGCTATATCTAACTCCTACAGAAACCTCCGTATGAAACTCATGGTGGAAAGAGGACTCTGATATTGATTCTCCTGTATAGCTTTCCTCCTGGCCCACCAGATTGCCCACATGGTCACTAGAACTCGAGCTAGATCTTGTTGATTAGTATTGCCCACCGGATCGTTTTGGTTTGATATCACATGCTCGACCAGCTCGTCGTCCTCCAAAGCCCAAACACATCTTGCCATACGACAGCTTAGCAACGAATGGCGCCAAGTGTCCGCCTCCGCCCCACAAATGGAGCAAGATGGAGAATCTGCTATGTGTCTTCCATGTCTAACCGAGCCGGTTGGGATTGAAGTATGCGCCAAACACCACACAAACACTCTGATCTTTGAGGGAACTTTCACCTTCCACAACTGGGTCCATGAGTTTTTATCTGCAGCAATGTTAGAATGGCCCGGTCGATGTTCTAGCCAATCTTCTCTTTGTGTTTTGATTGCACAAATCATCCTGTAAGCTGACCTTACCGAGAAAACACCTCTCTTGTCATAATGCCAAGCCCAGAAGTCCTCCTGTTGCCTTGTGCTAAGTGGTATGTTGAGAATAACCTTGACATCAGCAGGTAAGAAGTGCTCCATTATGGCAGGTTTATTCCATGTTCGGGTTGCAGAATTAATAAGTTCCGAAACCATCACCGGCGGGTTCGTTGTGCGGGCACAGATGGGCCTAAGCTTGTAATCTCTCGGCAGCCAGTTGTCCACCCAAACACTAGTACTAGCACCTGTGCCGATTCTCTTAATGAGCCCCAAGGCCAGAATGTCTCGGCCCTCCATTAGTGATCGCCAGACCTAGGAAGGGGAGGTTCCCAAAGTGGCGTTCAATAAATCAGTGTCGGGAAAGTACCGAGACTTTAGAACGCGAGCACTCAGAGAATCCGGTTGCTGCATCAACCTCCATGCCTGACGCGCTAGAAGAGCCAGGTTAAACAACTCGATATCTCGGAAACCCAGACCACCCATAAACTTTGGTTTTGACATTGTTTTCCACGACACCATGCCGTCCTCTCGCCGTTTTTACCGCCCCACCAAAATTTCCGTATCAAACCATTAATGTGCTCGCATAAACCCCGAGGCAGCTTGAAACATGCCATCGAATATGTTGGGATGGCTTGAGCGACAGATTTGATAAGGACTTCTTTTCCTCCCGCTGACAGACACTTCTCCATCCAACCTTGTACCCGTTTCCAGATTCTGTCTTTTAGATACTTAAAAGATCCTTCTTTTGATCTACCCACATCAGAAGGCAAACCCAAATATTTCTCGGTTAAAGACTCATTGTGTATCTCAAGGATAGTCTTGATCGCATCCTTGGTCGAGTCCGCTACCCCCTTGCTGAAAAATATTGAAGATTTATCCACATTTATTCTCTGACCCGATGCATCACAATAAACTCTAAGAAGCCCATTAACACGTGTAGCAGACTCTTTATTAGCCTCAAAAAAGAGTAGACTGTTGTCGGCAAAAAGGAGGTGATTAACCAAAGGGGCATTTGGTGCTACTGCAATGCCTTGAACACCAATTTGGGACTTCAACAAGCAAGAAAGTCCCTCCGCTGCAAGCAGAAATAAATATGGCGAGATCGGGTCTCCCTGCCTGAGCCCACGAGTCGGCCTGAAACCATCCAGACAACCACCATTAAACAAAACCGAGAAAGTGACCGAATAAACACACCTCATGACAGTCTCCGTGAATCTAGGGCTGAACCCTAGTTTAATCATAACCGCTTTTAGATACGGCCACTCCAAGCGGTCATATGCCTTCATCATATCCAGCTTAAGCGCATAGAACCTGTTCCCCATCACCCTTCTTGTTTTCATATAATGCAAACACTCATAGGCCGTGATAAAATTGTCTGTAATGAGACGTCAGGGACAAAAGCAGACTGCTCTTTGGAGATAATGTCGGGGAGAATTAATTTCAGCCGGTTAGCTAAGACCTTTGATGCAATCTTATAGATTACGTTACAGAGGCTTATTGGCCGAAATTGTCCTAAAACTTTTGGACTGGAGATCTTGGGAATTAAGACGATGAATGTGTTATTAATCTCCTCCGGGGAATCAACTCCATCAAGCACTCGAATGATCATCCTTGTAACCTCATCACCACAGAAGTCCCAATGTTTCTGAAAAAAGTGTGTGGGAAAACCGTCTGGGCCAGGTGCCTTTGTTGGAAACATTTGAAACAAAGCATCTTTAACTTCATCTCTGCTATAATCTGCATTAAGGCGAGCATTCATTCTTCCATCCACCCGAGCAGGGATGTGTGAAAGAACCTCCTCCATACCAATAGTACCCTCTGATGAATATAAGTTTTTATAAAACTCTGTGGCCATACCTGCCAGCTCGCTCGGGTCAGTGCACATTGTTCCGCCACCTCGTTCCAGTTGACGATCCTGTTTTTTGCCTGCCGAGCACTCGCTTTCCGTTGGAAGAACTTGGTATTGCTATCGCTTTCAGCAAGCCACATGATCCGAGAGCGTTGTTTTGCCATTATTTCCTCCCTGTATGCTAACTCAATCAAGCGAGCCATAACCCTCTCCTCTTCCTGCCCTGGGCCCGTTCGCAACGGATCTGCTCTAAGCTCAGCGAGCTGCCGGTGTAACCCCCGCATCTCCTGACGTACCGAGCCGAAAGTCCTCTTGCTCCACCGTGTCATTGAAGCCGAGACATCTTGCAACTTGTTGGCCAAGTCAGCTAGTGTCGTCGCAGGGCCGTTTCCATTCCATGCCTCATCCACCGTTTCTTTGAAGCGCTCATCCGACTCCCATGCACACTCATATCGGAATGGTTTCCTCCCTATCGTCCGTTGGCTGCCTGTCTCCAAGTCAGTCTTGAGCAAAATCGGTCTGTGATCACTCTTGGCTGCGGTTAGATGTTCCAGGGTTGCAAAGGGAAATAGTAAAGACCAGCTTGGTTAGTAGATAACACAAATATATGTTGGTTAGCAGATAACACAGAACTACACTACGAAAGGCCCATCAAATCACCACATTATAAATAAAAATAAAAGGCACTCCATCGTCTCTCCCACCCGCCAAATTAAATATTCTATCAGTTCCAAAATATAAGGAGTATTAGTTTCTTGGAAAGTCAAAATTCTTTAACTCTGAACAAGTTCAGGCAAAAAATATCGACATCCACAATATTAAACAAAAAAGTATGGAAATTAATTTCATGATGACTTTAATCATACTGTTGATATTATGAATTTTGCTATATTACTCTATAAATTTTATCAAATTTAAAAGGTTTGACTTTAAAAAAAATTAACAGACCTTATATTTTGAAAGAGCTTTAAGAAACCCAACAGCACTAAGGCACATCAAAGAGCGCCCAACTCTTCCAGTGATAGGATTATGTTCCGGCTTATGAATATCACCTACAACCTCTCTGTTGACGAGTGGTGTCATCTCATCTTTTATGACCCATTCCATTCATCACAGTTTCACAACATCTGCACCATAGTTGTTTTATGGCAACTTGACAGCTATACCATATTTGTTGAACAATCCCTAAATCAGCCTGGATGAATGGTAATAAAGCTTCTCCACATTCTCTCTTGCTTCGTTTATTTCAACACAGTACATAACATCAACTTTGCATCATATAGCAACTCAATAGGGCCAGCAGATTAAACTGTAATTCGAGAATAAATGTTCAAGACAACAACACCACCATGTTCCCACGCACACAGAGAAAAGTACAACACCAACTGGGTAGAGTTCAACAGATCTAAACTCATGTTAACCTGACATCCTTGAGAAGTCTTGCAGCCATGGCCCCGGACCTTCTGATTTCCCAGTCGTCCATGTCTTCTTTTGAAGCCGTACAAGGTTCAGTCTTCACTCCTGGATCTTCGTCTTCTCCTGGGTTGGAGGCATCGTCATCCTCCTCCTCGGTGTTCCCATTGCCGTTGGGTCCGGCCTCAGGGACTGATGAAGCCTTGAGGTCCATCATGTAAAGATTTATGCTAGGATGTTGATATTTAGCATCCATCTGTGCAATAATTCAGAAACCATCTTTAGTGCTGCTTCAAATAGGTGGAGGGAAAACAATAATCAAGATATGTACCTTTGACTTGGATACAGTTTTCACATTAAAGTTGATTTTCCACATCTCCATCATCTGCTCATGGACAGTGGTGGAACGGATCTCGTATCCTAGCTGCTTATCAAACAGTTACTCAGCTGTGCTCTTTTACTGATCTTTTCTACAGGGTTATAAAATAATGCTACTTGGACAGGGGAAATCACATACCAGTACTTTCGTCTTAGGACCAGATAGTGCAATAATTGTCTCCAGTAGAGGTTGCAATAGATGTTCTGAATAAACCTTCAAAACACACAAAAGATGAAGTGGTAAGTCTCTGTGTTGTCTAAGGATATGATGAAGTGGCAGGTCTCTGTATTGTATATTGATATTATGTCGAATGTCTGTCATCTGCGTTTCAATTTCACTATGTTCTCAGCATTTCGATTTCAACTCATAGGGTATGCCTATTTTTCATAACATCCATGGATAAATATTCCCAAGAATCTGTAATGTGGGGCGTCCTCTACAGTTTTCTGTTCAAAAAGAATCTGTATTGTGACCAAGTTTTTCTTCTTCAGTTAGGTAAATACTTGAGAGGTTCCCTATTAAAAATATTAATTAAGTTAGGTAAATACTTAAGAGGTTCCCTATAAAAAGTTATCAATTCGATTACGCAGAGATCATGGGCAATGTTTCTAAGATCAGTCAATTCGATTCAGCACATAATCTTGCATAATATGAAATCAGGAGAAACAACTTGAGGGAAAAACTTGCACCAAACACAAGTGCTGCGTCAGAAAGCTTACAACATCAGTCCCAATGATGTAATCGAATGGAGGCTCAACGGCTCTGATATGTTCTTTATTCCCCCAATCCAATTCTGCAACCATAACTGAGCCAAAGGAACCTATTTGCAAAATACACTTTGTAAGAACTAGGAATATCCAAGTGTGGTGAGTATCCTATACTAAAGAGTAAAATTTAGCTAATCACTGAGAAGCATAACAGAAGGTCTATGCATTCAGAACATGTAATGATGAGAATATCATCACAGTATCCTAAATTACATATATGAATGGTGCTTTCTTTGATAACAAACCTGAGTCGGGATTAGACTGCGCAATCCACGATTTATTGCGTTCAACATTCCTCATGAGCAGCGGGAGCACCTCAACCTGGTCAGTTGTAACAACGTCACAACCAAGCAATGCCATACCTGAATGAGAAGCATATATTATTTCCCTTGAGAGAAAACCTCCAAGATCATAGATATCTCTGGAAGGATAATGAGATCCAGCTTACCAAGCCCGGCTAGACCACAACCAGCTCCTAACTCGATCGCCCTTTTCCCTTTCAGCTTGGATGGACAAAACCTACCTTTCCTGCTATTCTTTTCCTGCAGATATAAAGTCAGACTGCTACATCAGCACTAACAAATCAAGCTTACAAAATGCAGAACTGTAAAAGAGAGCTCGGAACTAACAGCAGGCTATTACCAGGAATTTTGCGAACACCATCGACGCGTCCCATACCGTCGTGCCGAGGTGCTTCGAATTGGGGTCCTGCAGACAGCGAAAAATTCAGACTTCATGAGAGTGGCAGCAAAGAAGAAGCTAGGAAAGCACATCGCGTCACGGAGCATGACGACCTGAGAAATATGCAGGCGGTGGCCCATCAGTTCCAGCGTGATCGCCGACGTGCTCGGGGAGTTCAGCCTGCCATCAGATGACACCGTACATGAGACCGGAATACATGAAAAATCAGTGGAGCGGCCCAAAATCTCTACTAAAATTATAGCTAGATGCCGGAACGGGAGGAAGGGCGGGCAAGTTGCGAGAGGAGGGGAGTGTTCAGGGTGTCGCTTGCTTACCTGTCGTAGTCCATGGAATCCGGTGAACTTTCCCGCCGGCGGCGTCGAGGTTGCGGCGGTGAGGGTTTGGGGGAGGACCGGAGGAGGCAGAGTGGCGTCTATCTGGGTTGGCGTTTGCTCGCGGAGGCCCATACTTCTGTTCAGATGGGCTTCAGGCAATGACCTCCAAGCCCACGTCTACGTGTCTGATTCAAACGCCAGATGAGCGGCGGCGCGTCTGCCCCCGCCACTCCGGCGGCATCCACGCCGACGGCGACGAGGCCTCGCCTGTCGAGGTTCCGCCGGGCCGGCAGCGCCGTCGCGGCCGCCGCCCCGGGAGGCTTCCTCCACCTCTCCCTCCTCGCGTCCCTCCGCCGCCGGCCCTCGCTCCAGGCGCACGCGCAGCTCCTCCTCCTCGGGCTCCCGCTCCCGGCGCACGCCGCCTCGCGCCTCCTACGCCCGCACCTCCGCTCGGGGCACCACCTCGCCTCGCTCCGCCTCTTCCTCCGAATCCTGCGCGACCGTCCCAAACTCCGTCGCTCCCTGGAGACGCAGGCGGAGGCCGTCCCAAACTCCCACTCCCTCTCGGCCGCCCTCGCGGCCTGCGCCCACCACGCGTCCCCCTCCCCCGGGCTCTCCGCCCACGCCTTCCTCGTCAAGTCCGGCTACGCCTCCGACCTCTTCGTCGCCAACTCCCTGCTCCACTTCTATGCGTCCTTCGGTTTACCCTCTCTGGCACGCAGGCTGTTCGATGAAATGCCAGCGAGGGACACCGTATCATTCAACACTCTGATCGGTTCATATGCGAACTCGTGCTGTGTTGGCGATGCTTTCGGAGTATTCAAGGTTATGGTGGAGGGAAGATTGCGGCCGGATGGGTGGACCATCACGGCGTTGTCAGGCGCATGTGTGGGGCTGAAGGATTTGAGGGTGGCAAAAGCGTTGCACGCGGTTGCCATGAGAGCGCTTCGGGCTGCAGCGTTTCAGTCACAACAGGTGGCGATCGTGCTGGTGGACATGTATGTGAAGTGCAGGGGGCTGGTGCTTGCCAGGAAGGTGTTTGATTTGGCAGGGGAGAAGGCAAGGGACGTGAGGTTATGGACCATGATGGTGTCAGGGTATGCCAGGTCTAGGGAGCTCGAGATGGCTAGAGCGTTATTTAATGAGATGCCAGAGAAGGATTTGGTCGCATGGACGGCTCTTATTGGTGGGTTTGTGCAGTTTGGCAGATCTAAGGAGGCATTGATGTTATTTGAGGAGATGGAGGAGGCAGGAATTGAGGCAGATGGAGTCACAGTAGTTAAAGTTCTTTCAGCTTGTATTCAGTACTGTACGTTCGATGTTGCAAAGAGGCTTCATCATCGTGTGATGCATAATGAGCTGATCAGCACAGATGCAAGACTTGCTACTGCCTTAGTTGACATGTATGCCAAGCATGGGTTCATACAGACAGCCATGGATGTGTTTTGTGGTGTGGATGACATATTTAAGACCGTGGAGTTGTTCAATGCTATGATAGGCGGACTAGCTCATCACAATTCTGGTGAGAAAGCTATTATGCTTTTTGATGAAATGAGATCGCTCGGGCTCCATCCTGATAAGATCACTTTCACGGCAGTGTTGTGTGCATGCAGCCGCGGTGCCTTAGTGACACAAGGGTTTGAGATATTTAATTCCATGGTGGGCAAGTATGGTGTAGAACAAGATATTAAGCATTATGCTTGCATGGCTGATCTCCTTGCAAGAGATGGACGGCTTGACGATGCTTACCGTTTTATCCAGAACATGCCTTTCAAAGCAAATAGTGTGGTCTGGGCTTCTCTTAGGAGAGAATGTGAGATCCATGGAAACATGAGGATTGGAAAACTTGCAGAGGAGGAACTACTTCGGTTTGATCCTAGCTACAGGCCTGAAAGCGAAAGCCTCGTCTTGTCTGACATATTTTCAGATGGAAGGAAACAGAAAAGGTCTGCAATGGTGAGAAAGGTTATACGCCTCAAACCTAAGCACAAGCGTACAAAGTAGCAGTGTAGGTTTTTCAGACACAATATGAGTGGGGGAAAGACTGCACCCAACATAGTGAGATGGTTTCTGTAGCCTTTGGGTTGCTAAATTTATTCTAAGGCCCTAAATGCCAATAAAAATTGTCAGTAATCTTCGGATGCATGCTGGTTGTCATTCTTCTTTCAAGTATCTGTGAAGATTTACAGAAGAGATATTTGTTTGAATGATGGAACCAGGCTCCATCAAATGAAACAAGGGTCATGCTCTTGCATGGACAACTGGTGACGCTAATGCAAATATTCTGGACAAACTATGGCCGTTATGTTCACAAATTGCAGGCAAGCCTCTCTTTCTTTTTTGTTCTTTTCTGTGCAGTACATGCGTAAACTAATAATTAATTTAAAATGTTGGAGATCCAAAACAATCCACCTGTTAAACATAAGTGAGTTGATCAAAACCAACAACTCACAATTTAGTGCAGATTGACAGCTGACCTAACTCTGTCAGAATAATATCTGAAGACTCCATGGTCAATGTGTTGTTTAACTGCAGAAAAATAAATGAAAACACAGAGAGAAGCTCACAACTGCTTGTTGCAATGGCAAACTACTGACTTTTCTTAATCTATTTTTAATTTTATGTGTTTTCATAAAAACCTGTATTTTCAAATTACTTGTACAATTTTAGACCTGCATTTTATTGCGTTGCCTTTTTTTCAATATTGATGTTGTTCTTTTTTCGCTACTACTGATAATCTAAGTCAGATTGACTCGAACTAATTTCTTATTAGAAGCTCTCCTTTTCACCCACAAGAATGTCAAGAAGGTGATGACCAACCACAACAATAGCTACCTTTTCGTTTGTGCTCCACCTTTG
Organism: Triticum urartu; assembly: GCF_003073215.2. Classification (NCBI taxonomy): domain Eukaryota; kingdom Viridiplantae; phylum Streptophyta; class Magnoliopsida; order Poales; family Poaceae; genus Triticum; species Triticum urartu. The sequence goes on from NC_053027.1 coordinate 563,670,621, forward strand.
TGCTCTCTGTATATCATACTACAATCACACTCTTTCTGGAGAATCAAGTATCACGACCAGGCTTAAGACAAGGTCTAAATGATCATGGCAAAGGTATGTTTTTCGAGCATCTAAACGTATATACAGATCCATGATACAATTAGTTCTTCATATTGTTTTGAGATTGAGGTGTTCTTATGAATATCTGACAGGAACAATACGAGAACAACATGTCAAAGACTTATGTTCTGAAGGTCAGCATGCACTGCCAGTGCAATGGTTGCATCAAGAAGATCAACGACGGGGTGAAAGAGATCGCCCTTTCAGAAGGTACATATGCACGTCGCTTAAATGAGCATTTCTTTGTGATAGAGTGATAGTATACATCTGTTGTTATGTGTGATTATTGCACATGTCTTCTGTTGCACTGCCTTTGTGAATGATCTAAATTTTGGCCTTCATGGTTATGAAGGGGTGGAGAGGGCTGACCTGGTGGCGGAGACGGCAGAGGTGATAGTGGTCGGGAGAATGGACCCAGAGAAGCTCTGCTGCTTGCTGCATGAACTAACGCAGAAGCATGTGAAGATAGAAACCAAAAGAGCCGTATCTGAAGGAGAAACTGCAGCTTCTCGGGAAACCAAGAACCGCTTTGGCCAGGTACCATTGTTTTCAGGCTAATAAGTCGATCGTACATCAAAATCACAATGTTAAAATAAATCATACTATATAGTCAAATGATGGTGGTAGGAAATACAAAGCTGGCTGCTGTTAAATCGGTCGAGCATTTGTTTCGGTTCTATTGATGCAGTTATTCCTTCATATTCGTCTTTCGCTGGGGAAACAATAGGTACATAGGAGTAGGACACAGAATGTACACATCATACCAAAATAGGTAGGTGACCTGCTGAGCTACCCATTTCTTGTAATCGATGTTGTTTGTGCCCAAACACCCACATCATGTTCGTATTTGCCTCCACATCTCAACTGCTACACGCCGGGTAGGAAGATAGTAGGTCACCAGCTATGAACCATCTGATTTATGATGCACTGCATGATCATCTCAATTTCTCCAACTGAACCTTTCAGGTTACTTCCGGCTTGTTCGATTCGGACTTACCAGAGGAAAGCCCAGTAACACCTGTTATGCCGAGCGCACCGCCGATTCCCGAGGCATGGAGGAGCCAAACCGTGCCTTCCCAGAGATGCACTTACCGTTGGTCGCTACCTTTGCCCGGCGCACTCGGCGTGTGGGCAGCATCTGACATCGAGGGGACAATGGCGGTGTACGAGCTCTGAAGGCTTATTCAACAGCACAGTCAGCAGAAGCAGGCTGCACTCTGTCGTCACCTTCGTTTTGTGCTAGCTGATTTGTTGTCACGCAAGTATTTTCTGCCAAGAGCTTTAACCTGCGTGTTCTTTGTTTCTACCCGTGGCTTAATGACACGGGCATGCTCTCTTTTGCTTCGTTGTTAATCCGCGATGCTTTGTACAATCATCAGCATTGCTTGCATCAATGCGGGTTAGATTGTCATGTTGTGCAATAGTAAATAGGAATCCAAGGGAGAAGTGTAGGAACCGGGCATGGAATCCCATGTCCTACGTGTCAATGGGCTGGCTGGACGGCTGCTCTGTTTTATTGCTGCGATGAGTTGTGCAAGTAAATTTAGTCTAATGCCCTAAAATACCAGTAAAAATTGTCAGTAATCTTCAGATGCATGCTGGTTTTCATTCTTCTTGTAAGTATACGGTGAAGATTTACAGCAGAGATATTTATTTGAATGGCTGCATGAAATGAAACAAGGCTCATGCTCTTGCATTGACAACTGATGATGCTAATGCAAATATTCCGGACAAACTATAACAAGTATTATGTTCACATATTTCAGGCAAGCCTCCCTTTCTTTTTCGTTTCTTTATTGTGCAGTGCATGTGTTCAAAATGTTGGAGATCTAAAAACAATGCACCTGTTAAACAATAGTGGGTGGATCAAACCGACAACTCACAATTTAATGCAGATTTGCTGCTAACCTAACTCTGTCAGAATTACATCTGAACACTTCATGGTCAATGTGCTGTTAAACTGCAGAAAGGAGAATGAGAGCACAGAAAGAAGCTCACAACTGTTTGTTGCAATGGCAAGCTACTGACTTTCTTCTTCATCTTTGTTTATAAAAATGTGTGTGTTTCCAGATAAAACCTGTATTTTCAAATTACTTCTACAATTGTAAACCTGCATTTTATTGCATTGCCTTGTTTCAAATATTTATTTCTTTTTTGGTTAGTTACTAATGATTATCTGAAGTCGGATTGAGCATGACTCGAACTAAGTTAGTATTGCAAGCTCTCCTTTTCACCATAACAGTGTCAAGAAGGTGGTGACCAACCACATCAACAGCTAACCTTCTTGTTTGAGCTCTCCTTTTCACCATACTACAATCGTGCCCTTCCTGGAGAGCTGATGTATCACGGCCAAGCTCGAGACATGATCTAATTGATCATGGCAAGGGTATGTTCTTTCGAGCATATAAACTGGCATACACATCCATGGCACAGCAAGTCCCTTGTTTACAGATTGAGAGGTTCTTGTGAACGTGTGGCAGGAACCAACACAAGGACAATGAGTCAAAGACTTGTGTTCTGAAGATCATCATGCACTGCCAGTGCAATGGTTGCATCAAGAAGATCAACGATGGGGTGAAGCAGATCGCCCTTTCAGAAGGTACATATGCAAGTTGCGGAAATCAGCATCTCTTTGTGATAGACTGACAGTATACATCTATTTTTATGTGTGATTGTTGCGCATGTCTTCTGCTGCACTGCCTTTGCGAATGACCTAACTATTAGCCTTCAAGGTTGCGAAGGGGTGGAGAGAGCTGATTTGGTGGCGGAGGCAGCAGAGGTGATAGTGGTCGGGAGAATGGATCCAGAGAAGCTCTGCTGTTTGCTGCATGAACTAACACAGAAGCATGTGAAGATAAAAACCGAAAAAACAGTGTCCGAAGGAGAAACTGCAGCTTCTCGGGAAACCAAGAACCGCGGCCAGGTACCATTATTTTCAGACTAATAAGTCGATTGTCCATCAAAATTGCGATGATAAAATGAATCATACTATAGATCTAATGATGGTGGTAGGAAATACAGAGCTGGCTTCTGTTAGATCGGTCGAGCATTCGTTTCGGTCCTATTGATGCAGTTATTCCTTCATGTTTGTCTTTCGCTGGGGAAACAATAGCTGCATAGGACACAGAATGTACACATTGCACCAAATTAGGTAGGTGAGCTGCTGAGCTATCCATTTCTTGTAACTGATGTTGTTTGTGCCCAAACACCCACACCCAGAGTACACCCACATCATGTTAGTATTTACCTCCATTTCTCAACTGCTAGATAGTAGGCCACCAGCTATGAACCATCTGATGTACGATGCACTGCATGATCATCTCAATTTCTCCAACCGAACCTTTCAGGCTACTTCCGGCTTGTTCGCTTCGGACACACCAGAGGAAAGCCCAGTAACACCTGTTACGCCGAGCGCACCGCCGATTCCCGAGGCGTGGAGGAGCCAGACCGTGCCTTCTCAGAGATGCGCTTACCATTGGTCGCTACCTTTGCCCGGCGCACTCGGCGTGTGGGCCGCATCTGACATCGAGGGGACAATGGCAGTCTATGAGCTCTGAAGGCTTATTCAATAGCACAGCCAGCAGATGCTGCTGCACTCCGTCGTCACCTTTGCTTCGTGCTAGCTGTTTTTTTGTCACGCAAGCATTTTCTGCCAAGAGCTTTAACCGATTTGTTCTCTGTTTCTATCCATGACTTAATGATACTGGCATGCTCTCTTTTGCTTCGTTGTTCATTCGTGATGTTGTGCAGTAGTAGATAGGAATTCAGGGGAGAAGTGTAGGAACTGGGCATGGAATCCCAAGTCCTTCATGTCAATGGCTGGCATGGAATCCCAAGTCCTTCGTGTCAATAGCTGCATAGGAACTGGGGAATCTTCTGCTGCTGCTCTGTTTTATTGCTGTGATGAGTTGTGCAAGTAAAATTTTTCTAAGGCACTAAAATAGTACCAATAAAAATTGTCGGTAATCTTCGGATGCATGCTGGTTTTCAATCTACTTTCAAGTATCTGTCGAAGATTTACAGCAGAGATATTTGTTTGAATGATGGAACCAGGCTGAATGAAACGAAACAAGGGTCATGCTCTTGCATTGACAACTGGTGATGCTAATGCAAATATTTGTGGACTAGCCATGACATTACTTGTTTCTTTTCTGTGCAGTGCGTGTGTTAACTAAGCATGTGTTCAAAATATGTTGGCGATCTGAAAAAATGCATTTGTGTTATAAACTCAAGTGAGTTGGTCAAAGCTGGCCGCATATTATTGCCTTGTTTCCAATTTTGAACCTGCATATTATTGCACTGCCTTCTTATTGTACAAAGCTGGCCGCTGTTAAATCGGCAGAGCATTCGTTCCGGTCCTGACTATGCAGTGTTACTCCTTCATGTTCGTATTTCCCTGGTGAAAAAATAGATGCATTGGGCACTGAATGTACACATTGCACTGAATTAGGTAAGTGAGGAGGCTCGTTGTTTCCAAAAAAAGAAAAAAGAAAGATCATCAGCGTTGCGTCAAAGTGGGTTGGGTTGTCATGCTGCCGCTGCTCTGTTTAGAGCATCTCCAACATCCGCCCAATGCGCGGCGCCCAAAAAACAGGTTTACAGCGCGCAAGTAAATTTTTTTAGGGCGCTAGAAGACGTTTGCTCCAACAAGCGCTGCAAAATATGCTGCGCGCGCGAGTCCAACGGTCCCAATCAAGCGGTCCCATCTGCAGCAGCCCAGAATTTGCAGCGCGCGCGACCGGGCGCACTAAATATGCTGCGCGCGATGCCTTTTTGATGCGCGCAGCATTAGTTATAGCGCACGCGCGCTTTTTGTGCGGCCGCTGGAGATTCCAAACCGGGTCTGCGCGCGCTAAAAGCAGTTTTTATACCGCGCGGCGCTCATATAGCGCTTCTGTTGGAGATGCTCTTATTGCTGCAGTTTTGTGACTGCCGCATCTGCACTTGCACTCGCGCGTTGCATTTCTTCTTCCTCTTTGACTGTAAATCTTCACTTTCAAAGCTGGTCCCGACAGTTTTGCTGGCTTTGATTGTTTTTTTCCCTTTCTGATGTCTTAATTTTCTTTACACACCTCTTCTTTTTCTTTTGCATATCAGCTATTGATTTCTCAGATTCATTTTCTTTAGATTCACTTGCTTCCTTCTAAGATCTTCCTTTTTTCTTTTGTAAAACGAGATGAAGTGCGATTGCTGATATCACTCGAAGAACCATCCTTTTCCATTTGCTGAACCTGTCAACTGTATACAGTATACAATAGCATTCAGTTCTACATACCACACCAACCCAGTGCTACCTTTTTACTTCCTAAAAAACATAGTTTGATGATCATTTATAGATTACAACTACGTAGGCGGCTTGGACAGTTACTCTATCAACATGCTTGTGGTTATAAAACATTCTCTGCTATCCAGCAAATCAGGTATGGATTATGTGCTAGCACTTGTTGTTTTATACTCCCTCCGTCCAAAAATACTTGTCATCAAAATGGATAAAAAGACATCTTTTTTTATCCATTTTGATGATAAGTATTTCCAGACAAAGACAGAGGGAGTACATATATAAGATCTCGATCGGTCTTATTAAATTGCACTCCCCACTCCCAACAGCCATAACCAACCAGTATAAAAAAAGGCACATGCCCCCGTACTGACTGACCTTTAACAAATCCAGCATCTTAATCAGCACTGAAACTTTTTTCTTTTCTTTTTTTCTGAAACGGAACAGCAGGGGCTCTGCATATGCACTAAAGATTAGTACTCCACTACTAGGAATGTACTTCCTCTGTAAACTAATATAAAAGAGTTTAGATTACTACTTTAGTGATCTAAACACTTTTATATTAGTTTACGAAGGAAGTACATAGAAGAGATACAAGTCCAAAGGAAAGGGAATAAAAAAGCAAAAATGATGTACAACGGCGTGGACACTGCAGTGCTCCGCCTTGGTTACCTTCTGTTTTGAGCAATGGGCCCATGACCGATCGAACTGCCTCCACATTTGCAAAAAAAAATAAGGTCCGCTGCACGCGGTCGCTCCGCAGCTCCATTCTGGCCCAAGTGGCCCACGCGATGCTAATCATGCATGCACGACGTGGAGAAAAATAATCATACCTACTGTCCAATTTGTTTCACATCTACTGTATCACTCACTGGCGGAGGCGGAGCGGTGTTATTACTGCCACCTTCTGTGGGACCAACTGCTGCTCCAGCACTAGTCACTACTACTGTAGAAGGTTAGCAACAATTATTTTTTTATCATCTCAGTGCGTTCTTTCGTTTCCTCGCCGATCAAGCAGACGATGGCCGCGTCTGGTCTCAGCCCGATGCAATATTTGCCGCGTCAAAAAGCCAATCATGCATGCACGTTATCCTGAGAAATAAGGACCGGGGCGGACAGGACGACTGGTGCCAAGTGCAAGTGCAAGTGCAAGGCTCATTCCATTCCTTGGGAGGGTAACAACCATTGGGCCCACCACACTTCTCAAATCTTCCCTCGCCTCGCAAGTGGTTTACTGCATCACACCGCTTGGTTGTCCCCACGAGCATCCTACACAGCTACACTACACAACACAAATAAAATTGCGAGGGCATTCCTTTGGTCCGCGCGCGGACAGGACAATTAGGGCATGGTCTGCCGGCCTTTTCAGAGGGGAGGTCTCGGAGTACTAAACACAACAAAAATTTGCGAGAGCCCTAAGACTGAGATAGCCTTGGCTCGAGTGGAAGGAACCAACGAGAATATTGGGTCGGCATGGGAAATCCTTGCGATGGGATGGACCTCAACCTCTTCTACGCATGCACAACAATCACGGTTGGTAATGGGGCGAGGACCCCCTTCTGGGAAGCTCCATGGGTTCAAGACCGGAAGCCTAAGGAAATCGCGCCTCTTATCTTCGAGGCATCCTCGAGAAAAAATTGAAAAGTCAAGGATGCGCTCCTCAATGATGCATGGATCTTCAAGATTAAGATCACGAGAAGCTTTATCGTCGAGCACATTAGGCAATTCATAAACCTTTAGACTCTCATCAATGGCTTCCATCTTGTGGAGCACATCGAGGATTGAATCATCTGGAAGCACACGGAGAATGTGCAATACTCGTTGGCAACCGCTTACTTGGCACAATTCATGGGCTCTATAGACTCTCTGATGCCACATGAGGTGTGGAAAGCCTAGGCGCCACCTAAAGTGAAGTTCTTCACGTGGTTGGCTATCCAAGATAGGATTTGGGAAGCCGTCAGATTGGCAAAGTGTGGATGGCCAAATTGCGACCTTTGCCCCCTCTGCAAGGGAGTGCAAGAGTCTGGCGCCCACCTCTTCTATAAATGTAGATTCACCATTCGCCTTTGGAATTTGGTCAATGAATGGCTACATTTTGAGCACCTTGACACTTCTACATGGCATCTCGAGTAAATATGTCAAAGATTGGTGGGTCAACCGCTCCAACATCACCATACCAAATCGCAAGGCCCCGGGGCTTCCCTTACCATGCTAATATCTTGGGCTATTTGAAATGAATGAAACAGGAGGGTCTTCCGCAACGAGTCATCTCCTTCAACAATCTTGCTCAACAACATCAAGCTTGAAGCTAAACTCTGGGTCGCGGCGGGTGCAAAAAAATTAGGGACCATATCATTCCGGGAGAGCAACATCCTTGTAGTAAATATGTCAAAGATTGGTGGGTCAACCACACATTCATCATCCAAAAGGCTCCAGCTCTAATTAATGCTTATGGTAACGCACTCACTAGCTGAGAGTAGTATATGCATGGGACTGCTTCGCTATTTAAGTTACTCCCTCCTTCCATCTATATAGGGCCTAATGCATTTTTTAAGACCGCCTTTGACTATTGACAAGATTAATAGTACTCCCTTCATTTTTGTATACAAGGCCACAAACTCAGATTACAGGTACCAATATAAAATTTAATGCCTGTTTTACAAGTCAACTTTTTTTCTTGTTTACTGGGATCATTAATACTTCGCATGCATGCAAAAAAACTGAGTGGAGAAAGTAGCTGACTGTCATTATGACTGCATGCATGCAACTATTAAACAGGTTGTTAGTACGAGAAAATATCATTAACTTTGCTTCGATTACTGTTGATAGCCCTGTATAGATGCAAAATGTATATTGCATAGTGGTCTTGTATATAAAAATGGAGGGAGTACATGACATGCATAATGTGAAAATTATATCATTGAAAGCTCCTTTCACACACGAATTTAACGGTGTGCTTTGTGTAAGTTGCATGTCATGTATTATTGCTCTAATATTTGGTTAAAGTTAGTCTCGAAAAACGTATTAGACCCTATATAGATGGAAGGTGGGAGTACGGTTTTGCTAAAAGCACGTCTAGACATGTCCTAAGTATTGCACGTCTAGGTGCTATGCGAATGATTTTACACGAACATTTGTGTGGGTATTTTTTTATTTCTTGTTCACAATAGCTACATATCAATCGCCTGGCTTTCGAATTTTGGTTCAATCGATTTTGGTTGAAGAAATAAACAAGCCTAGGGAAGGAAGAAGCTCGCTGCGGAGGCGGAGGCGACCCTACCCTACCCACCCAGATGTCCTCTCGGCCATGTTCCAAATGTGATCCGTGTGCTCCGTGTGTGTTGTCGCTGTGAATGATCATGTTATGAATTGCGCTGTTCCTTCCTGCCTCCCTTCCCCCGTCTAGACGCACGCCCACAACCCACTAGCCAGTGCCGGATTGTTCTGGCTCGTAAGATGCCAAGACGAGCAGAGCAGATGAGAGTTAGTACTATAAGAGTAGCAAATTGTTTATGATCCCATTTGTTCGGTGCGTTCCTTCCTTCCTTCCTTGCCGGTGAAGAAAACCAAGGGGACGACGCGGCTAGTCCCACTCGGCCACTCCCATCTGAGTCAACACCCACCTCCAAGTTCCTTCGTACGTGGCTTCGTCTCGTTCTATATATGCACAGTAGGACTAAACAGGAGCCCTCCAAGTTCGCCCACACCTCCGTACCTCCGTCCGCCCCGGCCTCCGCTACGGCACTAGCTAATAAGTTGCTCGAGTTTCAGTGACAGAGGGAGGTAACCAGTCCCGTCCATGGGCAACGCCAAGAGTTCACGCAGATGCACCCGCGGGAGCTCTGACAGCGGGAGCAGCGAGGAGGACGACGCACCCGTGGTCCGGGCGCCCACCATGCCGGGCCCCAAGACCCCCCGCAAGGGCGTCAACAACAAGCCCACATACAAGAAGATCAATGCCGTCGTCCCGCCCAAGCCCACGGGGAATAGCTCCCCCGGTGGGGGCAGCAAGAAGAAGAAGGACCCTCGCCTCGTCAGCGACTCCACGGTTCAGGAGCGGCGAGCCGACCCGCAGCTCATCAAGAAGGTCGTCAACAGCAAGTCCACGGATAAGAAGGTCGTCAACAACAAGTCCATGGACAAGAAGATTGACGACATCGTCCCGCCCAAGCCCATGGAGAAGAGCTCCGCCAGCGGGAGCAGCCAGAAGAACCCGCCTCTCGTCGGTGACTCTGTGGTCCACGAGCGGCAAGCCGACCCGCAGCTCACCAAGAAGGTCGTCAACAACAAGTCCACGGACAAGAAGGTCGTCAACAACAAGTCCACAGACAAGAAGGTCGACGACATCGTCCCACCCAAGCCCATGGAGAAGAGCTCCGTCAACGGGAGCAGCGAGAAGAACCCTCCCCTCATCGGCGACTCTGCGGTCTCGCAAGCCGACCTGGTGCTCACCAAGAAGGTCGTCAACAGCAAGTCCACGGACAAGAAGGTCGTCAACAACAAGTTCACGGACAAGAAGGTCGACGACATCGTCCCGCCCAAGCCCATGGAGAAGAGCTCCGCCGGTGTGAGCAGCCAGAAGAACCCTCCCCTCGTCGGTGACTCTGCGGTCCACCAGCGGCAAGCTGACCCGCAGCTCACCAAGAAGGTTGTCAACAGCAAGTCCACAGACAAGAAGGTCGACGACATCGTCCCGCCCAAGCCCATGGAGAAGAGCTCCGCCAGCGGGAGCAGCGAGAAGAACCCTCCCCTCATCGGCGACTCCGCGGTCTCGCAAGCCGACCTGCTGCAGCTCACCGACGCGCCCCCCAAAAGCTCCCGCAAGCGCGACAGCAAGGCCACGGACAAGAAGGTCGACACCGTCGTCCCTCCCAAGCCCATGGAGAAGAGCTCCGCCGGCGAGAGCTGCGAGAAGACGGGCAGCCGCGTCGTCGACGTCTCCGCGGTGCAGGACCCACAGCTCGAGGCGGTGCTCGCCGAGATGCAGCGGCACCACCATTGCCATTGTCAATACGTCGGCCATGGCACGGCCGCCGCGTTGGCGGAGAACAACCACCACCACCATCAGCAGCAGCCGGTTCTCGGCGCCGCCGACGGGGCGGAGCAGTGCCCGTCCTCGTCCTACTACAAGGGCGTGATGGCCGTGGATCTGGTGCCGACAGAGGCCAGCGAGGAGGTGCGCGTGCTGGCCACGGCGGACCCCGTGCGCCGCCACAAGCCCACCAAGAAGGACCCTAGCCTCGTCGACGCTCCCGCGCTGCAAGCCGACCCGCAGCTCGAGGCGGTTCTCGCTAACATGCAGGAGCAGGCGCTGCAAGCCGACGCGCAGCTCGAGGCGGTTCTCGCTAACATGCAGCGGCAGGCGCCGCCGCCGCATCATCGTCAGTAGGTCGGCCATGGCGCGGCCGCTGCATTGGCGGGGAACGACTACCACCATCAGCAGCAGCAGCCGGGTCTCGCCGCCGCCGCCGGGGTTCCCCGTGCCAGCCGGAAGCGTACGCGTACCATACCACGGCGCCGGCATCACCAGTCTACTACTGTCCTCCCAGCGCGCCGCCGTGGCCCGTCAGCCTCGAGCCCTCGACTACAACTGAATAACTGATGGAGCGGCCGACCAGAGCTGGTCGCGCTAGACGATGGGAGACGAGCGCGTGCATATAATACTTCCTTGGAATTTACTTGTCGCTAGTTTCGAATGAACATGTGTGCAGACCGTTGAAACTACTGCACACACTCTCGCTTTGTTTGTGGATGTGGCTAGATCGGCTTCTTGTTTCAAATATTTATTTTTTTCTTTTTTAAACCTGCACTTTATTGTGTCTTGTTTCAAATATGAAATCAGATTGAGCATGAGTCGGACTAATTTATTATTGCAAGCTCTCCTTTTCATCCATAAGAGCATCTCCAACACGCGCGGGTCGCGCAAAAAAAACGTTTACAACGTCGTTTACGCGAGATTTTGCGCGCCGCAAAGCACTGGCTCCAGCGGCCGCTGCAAAATAGAGCGCGTGCGAGTTGCACCAGTAGACGCGCTACATTTGTTCTCTTTTGTACTACGACTCGATACACATATATGCATAGATAGATAGATAGATTAAACGATAGATAGATAGTACATAGATATATTAAATGATAGATAAAAACGATACATAGATAGTGCGTAGATAGTTCATAGTTGTCACGCCCTCGATGCGGCTATATCTCCCACATGTCGAAGCACGACTTAGAGGCATAACCGCATTGAAAGCAATGTCGCAAGTGAGGTAATCTTCACACAACCCATGTAATTTAATAAGGGAAAGAGATACATAGTTGGCTTACAATCGCCACTTCACACAATTACATGAATAAAGCATTACAACATCCAAATACAATCAAGGTCCGACTACGGAACCAAAATAAAAGAAGAACCCCAAATGCGACAAGGTCCCCGATCGACCCCAACTGGGCTCCACTACTGATCAACTAAAACGAAACAACACAAAGGATAAGATCTTCATCGAGCTCCTCCTGAGCTTGGTTGCGTCACCTGCTCGGTGACATCGGCACCTGCAAACTGGTTTTGGAAGTATCTGTGAGCCACAGGGACTCAGCAATCTCGCACCCTCGCGATCAAGACTATTTAAGATTATGGGTAAGGTAAAAGTATGAGGTGAAGCTGCAGCAAGCGACTAGCATATATGGTGGCTAACATACGCAAATGAGAGCGAGAAGAGAAGGCAAAGCACGTTCGAGAAAGTATGATCAAGAAGTGATCCTAAACGACCTACGTCAAGCATAACTCCAACACCGTGTTCACTTCCCGGACTCCGCCGGAAAGAGACCATCACGGTTACACACGCTGTTGATATATTTTAATTAAGGTCAACTTTAGGTTTTCTACTACTGGATGTTAACAAATTCCCATCTGCCCATAACCGCGGGCATGGCTTTCGAAAGTTCAAATCCTTGCAGGGGTGTCCCAACTTAGCCCATCACAAGCTCTCACGGTCAACGAATGAATAGACCTCCTCCCGAGACATTCCGATCAGACTCGGTATCCCGGTACAATAAGACATTTCGACAGGGTAAAACTAAACCAGCAACACCGCCCGATGCGCCGACATCCTGATGGGAGCTTCACATATCTCGTTCTCAGGGCAACACCGGATAGGTCAAGCTACGAGTAAAACCAGCCCTCAAGTTTCCCTGAGGTGGCCCCGCAGGCTGCCCATTTCGGACCAACATTTGGCCCGGGGGGGGGGGTTAAAATAAAGATGACCCTCGAGAGAGCGACTCCCAAGGGAAAAGTAGGTGGTGGTGAGGCAAATGGTAAAACCAAGGTTGGGCATTGCTGGAGGAGCTTTACTTAAGGCGAACTGTCAAGGGGTTCCCATTATTACCCAACCGCGTAAGGAACGCAAAATCTGGGAACATAACACCGATATGACGGAAACTAGGGCGGCAAGAGTGGAACAAAACACCAGGCATAAGGCCGAGCCTTCCACCCTTTACCAAGTATATAGATGCATTAATTAAATAAGATATATAGTGATATCCCAACAAGTAAACATGTTCCAACAAGGAACAACATCTCCATGTTCCAACAAGGAACAAACTTCAATCTTCACCTGCAACTAACAACGCTATAAGAGGGGCTGAGCAAAGCGGTAACATAGCCAATCAACGGTTTGCTAGGACAAGATGGGTTAGAGACTTGACATGGCAATTTGGGAGGCTTGAAAGCAAGTGGTAGGCATCGTAGCATTGGCATAGCAAAAGAGCGAGCAAATCTAGCATAGCAAAGATAGTAGTGATTTCGAGGGTATGATCATCTTGCCTGAAATCCCGCAAGGAAGAAGAACGAGTCCATGAAGAAGACAAACGGACGTAGTCGAACGGATCGTCACAACACGACGTTATCGGAACCAACCCGAAGAAGCAACACCGGAAAGAAGCAAATGACATAGTAAACAACCACGACAAAGACATGGCATGATGCACAAACAAGTATGATGCATGTCCGGTTTAATGAAGCATGACATGGCAAAGTGCACAAACAATCCTACAAAATAAGTGGAGCTCAATATGCATCGGGATGCATATTGACAAAACACCACATAAATTATTTAGTTCTCTCTCTTTTATGTACCCCAACAAAATTAAATGTTGATTAACATGGCAAGAGGTGAAGCATGACGAAACTACCTACTCTAGGCAAGTTTAAATGAGGCCGGAACAACAACCAACAAGTCCGGAAACTCCCCATGTGCATATTTTAAGGTTTGGTACTGTTCTGCCCTAAACACAATTTTAGAGTTGTTAAACATGCAAGATGAAAGCACCATGTTAAACTAGGCATTTTTCTACCCCATTTATATATAAAGATTATTTAAATCGGAGCTACGGTTATTTAGTTATGAATTAAATCATTTTAACATGGCATAGGAGCAAAATTAAACAAACATCATTTTAGACATTTTAAACATAGATGAAAGTTGGATATTATTAATCTACACAAAATTCTGAGCAAGTTTCATATATAAAACATTTTAATCCGATGCACGGTTAGTGAGTTATTAAATGCATGAAGAACAGGGACTTTTCTGCAAAACTGACAGGCTCCTGGAAATTAGATAAAATCACCCAGAACTGGAAAAAATGATGCGAGCCGAATCTGGGCAAGCCAAACAGTAGGAAAAAAAATAGGAGGCGCTGGGGAGTGTGTGGCCTCACCCAGTGGGCTTCGGCCCGGACGTGGAGAGGAGAAGGCAGGCCGGTGGAGGAGAGAGGCAGGCCGCGGATCTGGACCTGGGCTTGGCGCTGCGCTGGCCGGGAAGCTGGGCCGGCCCACGAAGGAGGAGGAGGAAGGCCGAACGAGGCCGGCTGGAGCTGGGCCGAAGGCGGGGCCCATGCGGGCGCGGAGCGACCCGGTCGTCTCTCCCGATCCGATCGGGATCGAGGCAGGGCGGCGGTGGCGCTGGGAGACTCCGGCGACGGGGATGGCCGGAGCCGCGGCGGGCGGCGCCGGATCTGAAAGCAGGCGGCGGTGGCGGTCCTCCTCGGGCTCGGATCGAGGCCGGAGGAGTTCGGGACGGCGGCGGGGAGGCGTTCGGGCGCCGGGGCGCGCCGCGGCGAGCGAAGGCGGCTGCCGGCGATGGCGGTGGCGGTGGCGGTCGGTGGCAGGCGCGCGGAGGAACGAGCGCTCGGGCGGCGGGGGGTTCTGGCCCGGGCGGGCTGGCTCTAGGCGCCGTGGGCCCGCGCGGTGGAGAGAGGCGGCGGCGCTGACGTGGCACGCCGTGGTTGGTCGCGGCAGGCGGCGCGGACATGTCCGTCGGCGGGGAAGAAATGTCCGGCGGCGCGGATCTGAGAATTTTTAGGGTTAGGGGAAGAATGAACCGCGAATTTCGGAGAGGGGGTGCTCTTTTATAGGTAGAGGGAGCTAGGAGAGTCCAAATGAGATGCGTTTTTCGGCCACGCGATCGTGATCGAACGACCGAGATGATGGAGCAGAGTTAGGTGGGTTTTGGGCCAAAATGGAAGGGTGTTGGGCTGCAACACACACGAGGCCTTTTCGGTCCCTCGGTTAACCGTTGGAGTATCAAACGAAGTCTAAATGGTACGAAACTTGACAGGCGGTCTACCGGTAGTAAACCAAGGCCGCTTGGCAAGTCTCGGTCCAATCTGGAAATGTTTAATCCCCACACAAGAAAGAAAGGTAGAAATGACCACCGGAGGAGAACGGAACGCCGGAATGCAAAACGGACAACGGGGAAAAAGCTCGGATGCAAATTTTTAAAACATGATGATGCAATGCATATGATGACATGATGAAATGCAACACGCAAGCCATGACAAGGCAACGGCAGCGAATAACTGGACGACACCTGGCACATCGGTCTCGGGGCGTTACAACACTCCACCACTACGAGAGGATCTCGTCCCGAGATCTAGAGTGGCACCGGAGGGAAAAACGAAAGAGGAAGAGAAGAGGTGAAATTAAGTTGCTTCTTTGACCAATGAGTGAAACCAAGAACCTTGCGAGGTTGAACAAATTCGAGCAAAGAATACAACGAAGGTGAACTAGGTCGAAAACACTCCGTTAGAAAGAGGGACAAAGAGCATTGCGAAAAAAACCTTGAGGTTGAAGGGCAAGATATTTATTGAAAACACTCCGGTTAAAGAAGGGGATCAAGGAAAACCAAAATTCGGGCAGCACTCCGGTTGAAAAGAAAAGGAATTGAATAATAACTTGATAAGATGAGAAGATACTTGATGAAATCACAATACACTGCCTCTGTAACTATTGAATGAATTGAAACAAGGGGTAAGAAAGATCTCGGACAGCACTCCGGTTTAAAAGAGATGAAAAACTTGGTAAAATGAAAGAGCTTGAGCAAAAGGGGACACAACACTCTGGTTAAAAGGATAAGCACGATCAAAACATGGTCCTGACAATCCGAGAAGATGGGTTGAGGAGAGCAACATCACAATGCCTCCGGAACGAAGGGAAACAAGATCTTGAGAGAGCACGGTTACAACAAATGTTAGAACGGAGGGAAACAAGATCTTGAGAGAGCAAAACGGACAACGGGGAAAAATCTCGGATGCAAATTTTTAAAACATGATGATGCAATGCATATGATGACATGATGAAATGCAACACGCAAGCCATGACAAGGCAACGACAGCGAATAACTGGACGACACCTGGCACATCGGTCTCGGGGCATTACAATAGTCTCCTCCTATGATAGATAAACAAACTACTCGTCGTCCTCCTCTGACTCGGACTCCACCTCGGTGATGTCCTTCTCCGACGTCACAATGAAGGCGTCAAGGTACCGCTCGTCTTTGGAGTCCCAGGACGACGCTGCTCGTAGCTCGATGCTGAACTCAGCGGCCGCCTTCCGCGTACGTCGATCCTCGCGATAGGCGGCTCGCTCCGCGCTCCTTTCCTCCCTCTCCACCCTCCTTTCCGCGAAGAACTGCTGCTCATTGATGACGTCATGTGGAAAACGTTGGCGCCACAATGCCATGGCTTCCTCGTCCATCTCGACGAGACTGAAACGACACTCCCGCCTCCGATTCTCGCAACGATCCTCGTCGGTGAGAAGCCGCGGGGAGGCACCAGCTCCTGCGCCATCTCCCGCGTCGGCACCTCCGGGAATTTCATGTCCCGGCGGGACAACCGGAGGCGCCACACCGCAGCATCGTACGCCGGGCGGCCTTGTAGGTGATCTCGAATGTGCGAGGCCGAGGCACACGTTGCCGGACCGAATCTCGGCGGAGAAGGCGCCGGAGGGCGTGCGTGGACGCCGCGGTAGCCCGAAACTCCCCAACGACGCGGCGACATCATGGTGCATCGGCGCCGAGGCGAGAAAGCGGCAGAGGGAGCGATGAAAGAGCGACAGAGGGCGCGTGGTGAGGTGGAGAGTGATGGGAGGGCGCGTGACGGGCGCTGCATTTTATAGGCGCGCCTGAAAGGATCGATATAGTTGACTAGAGGGGGGGGGTGAATAGGCAACTAACAATTTTAGCTTTTCTTTACCAAATTAAACTTTGCATCAAAGTAGGTTGTCTAGATATGCAACTAAGTGAGCAACCTATATGATGTAACAACAACAAGCACAAGAACAAACAAGGGATACAACACAATATAGCTTGCACAAGTAAAGGTGAGAGATAACCAAGAGTGGAGCCGGTGGAGACGAGGGTGTGTTACCGAAGTTCCTTCCCTTTGGGAGGAAGTACGTCTCCGTTGTAGCGGTGTGGAGGCACAATGCTCTCCAAGAAGTCACTAGGGCCACCGTATTCTCCTCACGCCCTCAAACAATGCGAGATGCCATGATTTCACTATTGGTGCCCTTGGAGGCGGTGACCGAACCTTTACAAACAAGGTTCGGGCAATCTCCACAACTTAATTGGAGGCTCCCAACGACACCATGAAGCTTCACCACAATGGAATATGGCTCCGCGGTGACCTCAACCATCTAGGGTACTCAAACACCCAGGAGTAACAAGATCCGCAAGGGATTAGTGGGGGAAATCAAATTTCTCTTGGTCGAAGTGTAGATCGGGGCCTTCTCAACCAATCCCTAGAAAATCAACAAGTTTGATTGGCTAGGGAGAGAGATTGGACGAAAATGGAGCTTTGAGCAACAATGGAGCTTGGGGAGGGAAGAGGTGGTCAACTTGGGGAAGAAGACTCCCCCTTATATAGTGGGAGGAAAGATCCAACCGTAACCCACTTACTCAGCCCGCGACATGCGGTACTACCGCACATACCCACGGTACTACCACATGGGCATGTGGTACTACCGCTCGTGCGGCAGGGGCCAGACGAGGTCCTGTTGCGTATAGCAACGAGCGGTAGAACCGCCGGAGCGGTACTACCGTGCGCCCTTGCAGTAGTGTTCACTCTGGGCTGGGAAGGCACGAACTAATAAAATTACATCCGTGGCTACTTCCGTTGAGTTTCGGTCCGTGCAAGAATCCGGCACGGTACTACAACTCATCGGGAGCGGTACTACCGCGTAGGGTGCCACCGTTCCGGCCCTACTTCCGCGCATGCCACCGTTCTGGGCTAAAGGGCATGGTACTACCGTGCGCTAGGAGCGGTACTACTGCTGCCAAGGGCAGTACTACCATCGGCCGTTGCGGTACTACTGCTCCCTTGAACAGTACTACCGCACGCCACGGAACAATAGCACTTGGAGGCCTTGATCTACGCAATGACAAGGGAAAACAACCGGTGCTCCAATGAAGCGAAGGAAATGTGGTGCAAAGGAACAGATGTGTACGTGTTGATTCCACCCTAACCTTTTCGAAGTGGACTCCCTCTTAATTGTACGGCTCTCCTACAACTCAAATCCACCAAAAGGAAACATAGAGAAACGCCGTCTTCGACAGGCTCCGAGGGGAACCGAACCGTCTTGTGTCTAGACTGTTGGGGAACGCAGTAATTTCAAAAAAATTCCTACGCACATGCAAGATCCATCTAGGTGATGCATAGCAACGAGAGGGGAAGAGTGTTGTCCATGTACCCTCGTAGACCGTAAGAGGAAGCATTATGACAACGCGGTTGATGTAGTCGTACTTCTTCACGATCCGACCGATCCTAGCACCGAAGGTACGACAACTCCGCGATCTGCACACGTGCAACTCGGTGATGTCCCGCGAACTCTAGATCCAGCTGAGTGTCGAGGGAGAGTTTCGTCAGCACGATGGCGTGATGATGGTGGTGATGAAGCTACCGGCACAGGGCTTCGCCTAAGCACTGTAACGATATGACCGAGGTGGAAATCTGTGGAGGGGGGCACCGCACACGGCTAAGCAATCAACTTGTGTGTCTATGGGGTGCCCCCTCCCCCGTATATAAAGGAGTGGAGGACGGGAGGGCCGGCCCTCTCTATGGCGCGCCCTAGGGGGAGTCCTACTCCCACCGGGAGTAGGATTCCCCCCTTTCCCTAGTAGGAGTAGGAGAAAAGGAAGGGGGAGAGAGAGGGAAGGAAGGGGGCCCACCCAATTCGGATTGGGCTAGGGGGCGCGTGCCCTCCACCTTTCCCTTCCTCTCCTCTATTCCACTAAGGCCCAATAAGGCCCATATACTCCCCGGGGGGTTCCCGTAACCTCCCGGTACTCTGGTAAATGCCCGAACTCATCCGGAACCATTCCGATGTCCAAACATAGGCTTCCAATATATCGATCTTTATGTCTCGACCATTCCGAGACTCCTCGTCATGTCCGTGATCATATCCGGGACTCTGAACTACCTTCGGTAGATGAAAACACATAAACTCATAACATCGATCGTCACCGAACATTAAGCGTGCGGACCTACGGGTTCGAGAAGTATGTAGACATGACCGAGACTCATCTCTGGTCAATAACCAATAGCAAAACCTGGATGCTCATATTGGTTCCTACATATTCTACGAAGATCTTTATCAGTCAAACTGCATAACAACATATGTTGTTCCCTTTGTCATTGGTATGTTACTTGCCCGAGATTCGATCGTGGGTATCTCAATACCTAGTTCAATCTCCTTACCGGCAAGTCTCCTTACTCGTTCCGTAATGCTACATCCCATAACTAACTCATTAGTCACATTGCTTGCAAGGCTTATGGTGATGTGCATTACCGAGAGGGCCCAGAGATACCTCTCCGATACACGGAGTGACAATCCTAATCTCAATCTATGCCAACTCAACAAACACCATCGGAGACACCTATAGAGCATCTTTATAGTCACTCAATTACGTTGAGATGTTTGATAGCACACTAAGTGTTCCTCCGGTATTCGGGAGTTGCATAATCTCATAGTCATAGGAACATGTATAAGTTATGGAGAAAGTGATACATCTCCAATGTATCTATAATTTTTGATTGTTCCATGCTATTATATTTTCTGTTTTGGATGTTTATGGGCTTTAATATACACTTTTATATTATTTTTGGGACTAACCTATTAACCCAGAGCCCAGTGCCAGTTTCTGTTTTTTCCCCTTGTTTTAGAGTATCGCAGAAAAGGAAAATCAAACGGAGTCCAATTGACCTGAAACTTCACGGAACTTATTTTTGGACCAGAAGAAGCCCACGGAGTATCGGAGATGGACCAGGAGAGTCTCGGGCTGCCCGTGAGGGTGGGGGGCACGCCCTACCCCCTGGGCGCGCCCCCACCCTCGTGGCTCCCCTGACCGACTTCTTTCGCCTATATATGTCCATATACCCTAAAAACATCGGGGAACACAATAGATCAGGAGTTTCGCCGCCGCAAGCCTCTGTAGCCACTGAAAACCATTCTAGACCCGTTCCGGCACCCTGCCTGAGGGGGGATCCCTCTCCGGTGGCCATCTTCATCATCCCGGTGCTCTCCATGATGAGGAGGGAGTAGTTCTCCCTCGGGGCTGAGGGTATGTACAAGTAGCTATGTGTTTGATCTCTCTCTCTCTCTCTCTCTCTCGTGTTCTTGAGGTGGTACGATCTTGATGTATCGCGAGCTTTGCTATTATAGTTGGATCTTATGATGTTTCTCCCCCTCTGCTATGAATTGAGTTTTCCCCTTGAAGTTATCTTATCGGATTGAGTCTTTAAGGATTTGAGAACACTTGATGTATGTCTTGTGTGGGATACCCGTGGTGACAATGGGGTATTCTATTGACCCACTTGATGTATGTTTTGGTTATCAACTTGCGGGTTCCGCCCATGAACCTATGCATAGGGGTTGGCACACGTTTTCGTCTTGACTCTCTGGTAGAATCTTTGGGGCACTCTTTGAACTACTTTGTGTTGGTTTGAATAGATGAATATGAGATTGTGTGATGCATATCGTATAATCATACCCACGGATACTTGAGGTGACATTGGAGTATCTAGGTGACATTAGGGTTTTGGTTTATTTGTGTCTTAAGGTGTTATTCTAGTACGAACTCTATGATAGATTGAACGGAAAGAATAGCTTCATGTTATTTTACTACGGACTCTTGAATAGATCAATCAGAAAGGATAACTTTGAGGTGGTTTCATACCCTACCATAATCTCTTCGTTTGTTCTCCGCTATTAGTGACTTTGGAGTGACTCTTTGTTGCATGTTGAGGGATAGTTATATGATCCAATTATGTTATTATTGTTGAGAGAACTTGCACTTGTGAAAGTATAAACCCTAGGCCTTGTTTCCTAGCATTGCAATACCGTTTGGGCTCACTTTTATCATTAGTTACCTTGCTGTTTTTATATTTTGAGATTACAAAAACCATTATCTACCATCCATATACCACTTGTATCACCATCTCTTCGCCGAACTAGTGCACCTATACAATTTACCATTGTATTGGGTGTGTTGGGGACACAAGAGACTCTTTGTTATTTGGTTGCAGGGTTGCTTGAGAGAGACCATCTTCATCCTACGCCTCCCACGGATTGATAAACCTTAGGTCATCCACTTGAGGGAAATTTGCTACTGTCCTACAAACCTCTGCACTTGGAGGCCCAACAACGTCTACAAGAAGAAGGTTGTGTAGTAGACACCAGAAAGCAATAGTAGTAAACTAAACGATCATCGTGCTAAGCTAACAGATGGGTAAAGTCAATCACATCATTCTCTAATGATGTGATCCCGTTTATCAAATGACAACTCTTTGTCCATGGCTAGGAAACTTAACCATCTTTGATTAATGAGCTAGTCAAGTAGAGGCATACTAGTGACACTCTATTTGTCTATGTATTCACACATGTACTAAGTTTCCGGTTAATACAATTCTAGCATGAATAATAAACATTTATCATGATATAAGGAAATATAAATAACAACTTTATTATTGCCTCTAGGGCATATTTCCTTCATAGACATGAGATATTTGAAATGCTCAATGCACACGATTAGTCCGCAAATGCATTGTCATCAATCACCAAAACCACTTAGGGAGAAATATGCCCTTACGATCTCCCCCTTTTTGGTGGATTGATAACAATACGAATTTGTACATAGGAATATAAGATGAACATAAGCAAACCCAACATTTATAAAATATAGACAAGCTCCCCCTAGATGTGTGCACTTTATAGAATGCTTTGGACTGCACGACACACAACTTAGGATCAACACTCCCCCTATATTTTATAAACAAGGCAATCCTTGCAACAATATGAATGACACTAAGCATGGAGGCAAGGTAAAGTGATAAGCATGAAGTAAAGGGCACAAGATAGCATAAGCTCACAATCTACTAGACATACTAGACAATAAGATAAGACAGTATGATAAGCTGAGGACATATGCCATATGATAGTCTCCTGGACTCACACGAACACAACCACAAACCAACAAACCAAAGCAAAGAGAGTTCAACAAAAGCAAAGTGACACAAGACTCGACACAAGACTCACAAATCCTACACTCTCTCCCCTTTGGCATTGAGACACCAAAAAGGTAGAGAGGACACCTACGACACAGGTGGTGGTAGAACTCCAAGGCATCACCAGTCATGTTCCTCCTCCTCAGCAGCACGGGATGAATAGGGAACTTCAGTCTCCTCCTATGACTCACTCCATCGGCAGTGTTGTCTGATCCATTGCTCCTCATCTGTGATCCTCTCCTCAGAGCCATCCTGGACCTCAAGGCCAACCTGCCTCATAATAGCCTTATTGCGACGACAAGCCATCTTGGCGTTCACATGAGCCCGGTACTGTCCCTTGGCCTGCATGCAGAACAGGGCCTTCATCTTGGCCTTGAGCTTCTTACCCCAAGTGGGCTCAATAGAGGGAGGAGTGTATCCCTCAGAACTGTCCTCAGCCGCCTCCTCCTCCTCAAACTCATCCTCATCCACATCCATCCTAGCAGCCTCTGCCTCAGCCTGGGTAGTGGTGTTAGCCCACTTGCTCTTGATGCGGAGCTTGATAGGCTCATGGCAAATCCAGTTGGGAGCAAGAAACTCTTCACCCGGAAAGAGCTTCTCCCAAGTCTTCGAGATCAAGAAAAACATGTAAGGTCCATATATGGGCACCTTACGGTTGAACACAGCAAACTGCAGCTCACACCACATGATATGAGAGACATCAAGTGGTGTCGTCTGCTGGAGACACGCCTTCTCACATATGAGTATCATATCCACAAGATAGGCATGCACCTTGTCCTTGTCGCCTATGCGAGGAAAGAGTGAGTTGCGGAAGATCTGATGCATGATGTCAAGGAATGGGTTCAGCACCCAAGTCTTCTTGCCATTGGCTAGCTGCTTCTCAACAAGGTAGGGTGGAAGCTTGTTCTTGTTGGCCGACTCGGGGTTGGCATGTGGGAGGACACCAACGAGCACATTGAGCCCCTCATCACAAACATGCAACAACTCCATGAACTCTTTCCACTTAGCAGACATCCTCTTGCCACTAGTCATCCAAGTCATGGTCCACTCATCATCGGTGTGGAAGTGGGCAAAAGCAAAGAACTGAGCCACAATCTCCGGGTCGAAGTCCATGTGGAACGTGAGTAACTCCTCAATGCCAAACTGCTCCACTAAGTCCAGAGGCAGACCAAAATATGCCCGGTTGCTGTCCTTCTTCATATGATGCATGTCAATCCATTGTACTGGCACATAGGTGTTCTTCTTGGCCTTGATCACATCTAGGAAGATGATATTCTGCTACTTGGTCCAAAACAAATCATTTCCCCTTGTGATCTCCCTAGGGTTGACGTAGGGGTTGATCTTCCTTCGAATCAGAAACCCCCCTTGAGCCATCTCATACATGCCAACATTTGGCTCCTTGGTCTTGGTAGCTGTGGTCTTGGTTCTGCATTGAGGGGCACTGGAGCCCTCTGGAGCCTCTTGGTTGCGAAGGCGATTCGAGCTCGTGTCACGGCTGGGATTCTCGCGATGGACATTTGAGCCACCACCTATGCCACACAACACAAACACGATAAAAGCGGGAAGGATTATTGCAAAGACTAAGGCCAAAACCAAATGAAACATGTAGAAATGAGCTTGGGAGGACAAAACAACATAATATTTTAACTCCACTGTAGTACCGGGCCAAGGTGCAGATGTAAAAGTTTACAGTCGATCTAGCCGCGGTAGTACTGTGCTGGGGTGGCACGGTAGTACCGCACCTGGAGTGGAAGTGAAATTTTACTTCCGCGCCCCGGGCGGTAGTACCGCTCCATCTGAGCGGTAGTATCGCACATGGGCGATTCTCGGGCGGGTGAGCAGTAGTACCGCTCCAGGAGGAGCAGTAGTACCGCACGAAATCAAATCACGCAAGAACATCACTACAAAAAAAATACAATTTCGTGGTGATACGTGTTTGTCACAGTAGGTCACTTTTTTTGTCATGCATGTACATCCATGACAAATTTATGACAGAATCAAGATAGTCATACATGTGCTGTCGTAGAAGTGTTCCATGACATTACCAAAATTATCATCACGGAAGTGTCCACTTCCATGACGATAAATCGCGCGTCACAAAAGTGCTTTCGTCAAGGGTGACCGACACGTGGCATCCACCGTAACGGAACACCGTTAAGCTATCGGGTCGGGTTTTGGATCCGATAACCCGTTAACACCCCCGACCAATGGGGATTTTCCACGTGTAAATTCATCATTGGCTAGAGGAAACACGTGTCGGCTCATCGTTGGGACAGATGTCATCCACTCACTGGACAGAAGGCGCCTATGATACGTCGACACGTGGCATGGCCCAACAATGGCCCATTCCTGTGAAAAGGCCGGCCCATTTGACTTGGTCAAAAGCTGGCGGGCCGGCCCATGGAAAGCCTGTTAACGACATGTTCACATATAGCCCATTTACAGCCCGCTAATCCAAGGCCCGTTACACCCTATCCGAATTAGGCCCAGTAGCGTCATCTGGGCCGTCCAATATGATTCCAGCCCGTTTTCACTTCTGGCCCATGTATAGCTCATGACTTCTTTCGGCCCATATGAGGCCCTTTGTAACTCTTGGCCCATTAGTGGCCCGTGCTGAAAATGGCTCGTAATGAACAGTGTATTACTTTACACCCATTAACGGCCCGTGGTGAAACTGGCCCGTAATGAATAGTGTATCACTTTATACCCATTAACGGCCCGTTATTCCGTTGGGCCGTTTCCAGCCCAAGTTAACTTTTGGCCTTCTGAGGGCCCATTTATTCTTGGGCTCATTTGCAGCATTCGGTTACTTACGGCCAGTTACTGTCATTTTCTGTTTGTGGGCCAAATTCAGCCCGTCGTTATGGTCGGCCCGTTTGCGGACCGTTAGTCTGTTGGGCCATTTTCATAGCATCACCAAATACGGCCTATTAACGGCCTGTTATGGTCAGCCCATAAAACGTACGATTTCCATTAAAGGCCCATCTACGGCCCATTAAAGGCCCGTACAAGACCCATAAATGAGCCGGCGGCCCATGGATCCTACGAGACGTAGAAGGCCCATGGATCCGACGGCCCGTGAAGGGCCATGGTCGGGAAAATTGGCCCCCGTTTGAACGATATAGCATATTCAAAGAATTATCCTACTCAATACTATCACCTCTAAAAAGCCTACACTATTACAACAAAGAGATCAAGGCATAGAAAGGTAGAATAATCCTACACTATACAATAAAGAAATTACAGCCGATTATACCCACTGGGCATTATGGTTCGTCACAGGTGATAATAAAGCCTACACAAACAACAAATTACATACACTGGGCAAATACAACTCATACATCATGGACGCGCATCAACTTAACTCCAATTGAACTATAATCTCTTCAGAAAATAGGATTGGCCGGATTCAGATAGCACAAATTTCAGTCTGCAAAATCTCCAATTCCTTCATGGTTACCTCAGTGTCTTGTTTCATTTTTTTGACTCCTGCATCTAATACCTGCATGTCCAGTCTCAACTTGTTGATTATACGTTGAAAATCATGTACACGTTGTCTTGCCACCTCTAGTTGATGCTCGAGAACATCAGCACATTCCAATTCCAATCCATAATCATTCGGTAACGGCCATGCCGCACTGCTCGCAGATCTTTGTGTTGATGTCACTTCATCCTGAAATGTTTCTGTAAGTACACATGACTAGGGCAAAAATATAGTTACAACAGTGAAGTGAACAAGACACTATTTTGTACTACATGGCAAAATAGGACTAACAATAATGTTACACGTCACTTTCAAAAAAATTGTTACACGTCATGAAGCATAAGCAGGTGATATTTTAAAAATTATAAAAAACATAGTCTGTGCAGTCTGCATACAGAAATCCCTCTTAGCTCACCAGAGGAGCATGATGTTGGGGCCCAATCAAAAACACAGACAAGTTACAAATTTAGACAGCACGTTGCGTATAAGTAAGCAAGCAGTTGGCCATTCTGTGCCTCAATTAAAGTCTTAGGGAGCATAATGAACAACAGAGGGTTTCATACAAACATACTACATCAGGCAAAACTATGCAATCATTAGCGTAGTATAAACTAGATTGTGAGCTTCATGCAATAACAGTTGGCTAATAGACTTCAAAGCTTCAGGCACACTTCGGTAGAGTAATTAAATGGTAAGGTCTTTAATTATGTCAACTAATAGTGATACAAGTACCGAACATCAGGCATGATTATTTGGGCATCTCATTAACTGAGGATAAATAAAGCAATTGAAAAGAGAAAATTAACTATGCCTGAAACAAACAAGGAATTGAACTGTTGAGTTGCATACAGTGACTTACCTTAGCAGGTTGAAGAGGCTCAGCGCAACTCCTACTTCTCTTGCAAGGCTCCTTCCTAACATCTTGTACTTGGAAATCCTCAATATTATCTTCATTGCACCCCCTCTACAAGGTGACACAAACTAGTTACTCGTCTCCTTGGAAGATAAATATGCATACTTTCCAGTCTGTGAACACAAAAGAATGAGATTATAACAAAACAACACCACATAATGAAACATGCTGCATCTCTTGCACTTGCACACAATGAAATGAGCATTTACCATGTTTGCACTATGTAAAAACTAGGCATACCTTCGAAGTGGATCTCCAGGTACTCTTGGAGAGCCTACTGTAGTGTACAACCAAACCTTTATGTCACCTATGAGTTAGACAAGGCCCCACTACAACAGCCCTTAGTGTTTAAATCGTTGACAAGCTCTATTAGAGTGTTATGTCAAGAACAACAAGTAATCAAAGCAAATAGTCCTAGTATGGCCGGCTGATGCAAACAAGCAATTGAACAGATGTGTGAGAAAATCTTACATATCAAGAAAAGAAGCAAAGAAGGAGGCTTAAAGACCATCACTTGACTGACCAGATTTAAGGGGCATTTAAACATCATGTGCAACGTATGAACTAAGATAAACATTGCATATTTCCAGATTCTACAATGAAATGCACATGTATTAGGTTATGCCATGTATGATGATGCCTAAATGTACAGATAGCAGGCAGGAGTGATTCATCATTGCAAGCACAATTGAATT
This sequence comes from Triticum urartu, assembly GCF_003073215.2. Lineage (NCBI taxonomy): Eukaryota > Viridiplantae > Streptophyta > Magnoliopsida > Poales > Poaceae > Triticum > Triticum urartu. Next base: position 563,697,926 of record NC_053027.1, read on the forward strand.
GCAGGTCAAGGGCCAGTTCGATTCTGCCTTTTCAGGGCATATTGTGAAAATAAGCCATAAAAGATGTAAAGAAGTCATTTTTGAGTTATGGGCTTGGGCTTAACTAATTTCGCTTTGGAGGGGGGTGTTTCTTGTAGAACCTCACTCAAATTTGAAGGGAAGGGGAATAGTGAAATGACTCTGTTGTCTACCTATATTACACTCAAAATGCAACCGTTGACGCCCGTGTCACACCTGACCCTCAAGTAAAAACAAACACGCAAGCATTCATTGCCCTGCCCGCTTGCATCTCCTCTACCCTTTCCACTATATGATGAATTGCTATGAGCTGCTTCTGCTGCTGCTATTTGATGCATTGCTATGAGCTGCTCCTGCTGCTGCTATATGATGAATTGCTATGAGCTGCTGCTGTTGTATGATGAGTTGCTATGAGCTGCTGCTGCTATATGATGAATTGCTATGAGCCGCTGCTGCTATATGATGAGTTGCTACAAGCTGCTCCTGCTCCTGCTGCTGCTATATGATGAGTTGCTACAAGCTGCACCTGCTGCTGCTATATGATGAATTGCTATGAGCTGCTCCTGCTGCTGCTATATGATGAATTTCTATGAGCTGCTCCTGCTGCTGCTATATGATGAATTGCTATGAGCTGCTGCTGGTATATGATGAATTGCAGACCGCTGTTGTTGTATGATGAGTTGCTATGAGCTGCTGCTGCTATATGATGCTTTCAGGTGGTGCTGCTATACGATAATAACCAGCCACTTGGACCATCGAATTTCAATAAATAATTGTTCTTCATTTAAATGTGGGTCATGCGTTCTTCGTTTAAATTAGGCAATGGGATCTCTATGGAAAACATTGACCAAAGTAGATTGTGCCAAGTAGATGGTATCTTTGTATTTGCATTTTGAGCAAATAGTGATGGTCTATTTTCCTATCATATTAATTACTGCACTGGGTTCAATTTGTGATGTTTGCAAGTCAAATTAATTTCCATATGGGCAGCAAAATGAAAAAATATAATGCAATCTAGAATTTCCACTGATCATACCAAAGATAAGCTGAAAACACAATGAAAATAACTGGTTGGCTTATTACATGGAGCTTATATTCACAGGTGCTTATTTTCTTAGGATAACTCATAATAACTGTCTCTAAGAAACTTGGCTAATAGAATTGGCATACAAATAACATGTCATGATGATTGCAATGGAGGAGTGACGTACCATGGCACACCGTATAGGCTCACCGCTGCCTCTCCTTTTTTTTGCGATGTTCCATGAAATTGCCACATACATCTTGTACTTTTTCATTGTGTAACCCTATCTGCAAGTTGACACGGCTAATTTCAGACATCTCTACATGATACTACATTGCATATCCCTTGCGCATACTTAAACCACCAATTAACGATTGTGTGCATACCATAAACTAGCGATGACTCTGTATGCTGGACTAGCAGGCACTCTAAGGGAGCCTAATGTAGTGCACTGGAATTCCTACATGCCACCTATGATTTTGTGTAATGTACTGCCCTTGTTCCTAAATATATGTCTTTGTAGAAATTCCAGTATGGACCACATACAAATGTATATAGATGCATTTTCGAGTGTAGATTCACTCATTTTGCTTCGTATGTAGCCTATAGTGGAATCTCTAGAAAAACTTATATTTAGGAATGGAGGTACGAGGTAGTATCATGTATGACATCTACATCTAATTTAGCAGCCAGTAGTAGAAATCATTGTCTGCACAAAGGGATTACTGGTCGAAAATCCTAGCAAAGCACGCTGGCAGGCACAGAGTAATACAAGAGAGAGAGACGCGCTTACAAGATCATAGCAATGCCTCAGTCCAGGATCTTGGTTGGCCAAGCTGTTAGATCCAGAAGAAACATCGTCCTTGTAGTTTTTGCCAGCTGCATAACAGGTAACAGCGGCCGGTTAGTATATTTGAAGTACATCGGGCAGGTGATGCTGGACGGGTTTAAAGGTGACAAGTACCTAGGCCGTGGCGGGTGCTTGGCATCTCTCCAGACTGTGGGAATCAGGTTAGAAACGTCGAGGGTGATGACGTTGCACTGGCTATCGGGGTCCGGTAAGGAGATCTAGAACCGTCGAGTAGGGTGTTTGTGGAGAGGCTCCGGTAGGGTGGACTACGGTGTGGGCGAAGCGGATATATGGCCGTGGATGAGGGCGTAGGTGAAGCTGCTCCGGTGGTTGGGTTAAGGATGGTGTCGACGATGCGGATCTACGGCCATGGACGGGGTGTCAGAAGCTGCTCCGGTGGTTGGGTTAAGGGTGGTGTCGACGATGCGGATCTGCGGCCGTGGATGGGGCGTCAGAAGCTGCTCCGGTAGGTTGGATGAGGGTGCGAGGAAGCGGATCTGAGGTCGTGGACTTGTGAGTTGGCAAAGCGGCCCTGGTAGGGTTGAGAATGATATATGCGAAGCTACTCCGGTAGGGTTGAGGAAGGTGTCGGCGAAGCGGCTCCGGTAGGGTTGAGGAAGGTGTCGGCAAAGAGGATCAGAGGCCGTCGACGGGGGCGTCGGTGGGGCGGCTCCGGGGGGTGTGCACGAAGCGTCTCCGGCGGGGAGTACGAATGAGCCGCTGTAGATGCACGGCGGTTGACGAGAGTACCGGCGAAGCAGATTCGGCGCCGTGGACAAGGCCGGCACTGAATGGGCTGTGGTATAGTGGTGGATGAGCAGTCTACTTGTGTCTAGGGGAGGTGGGAGGGGTAGATGCGGCCGCAGAAGCAGATCCGGCGAGGTGGACACCGCTGGCAGTGAATGGGCTATGGTACGCCGGTGGATGAGCAGTCTAGGGTTTCGAGAGGGAAGGGGAGAAAGGGCGATGAAGTATGGATAGCGTCATGTAAGATGCTCTGGTGCTGTGGAGTTAGTCGTTTTTGTAGGAGGGAGAGAGGAAATGGGGGTGCCGTGTAGTGGGGGAACCAGAAGTTACCAAAGCAGCCCCGACCTATCATGTAGATGAGGGTGGTATTGTAACTGTTGGTCTCTGTGCACCAAGGACAAAAGGGGGATTTCGCATGCTAAAGACTAAGGTGGCGGAAATTTTAGAAGGAGGCGGGAGATTTTGCTGCCCGCGGGATCGTTCGTAACCAGTTTCAACTAATTTTGGACCGTGCTAGCGGGAAGGTCATGCTAGACTATGTACACGGGGCACGCGTCGGCAGTTAATAACTGGTGTGAAGTCCACCCCAGAAAAAAGACAATAACTCGGGATGATGCGCCAATAACTTGGACGTTCACACGGGCGCGGCCAATCGTACGGGGGTAGTGGCGCGTTCACAAAAAAGGGATCAAACGCTCAGCCTATGTATTTCTCGTGTAAATAGATAATTTAGTGCCATTGGTTATTTACTTTAAACATAATGCATTGACATGTTAGTGTAGAGGCGCACAAAAAGAAATGGATATTGTAGTCAGCTACTTAAAAGTGTTACCTCATATGATTACATAGCCTCTGAGGGAGTCCTGGATTAGGGGTGTCCGGATAGCCGGACTATACCTTCGGCCGGACTCCTGGACTATGAAGATACAAGATTGAAGACTTCGTCCCGTGTCTGGAAGGGACTTTCCTTGGCGTGGAAGGCAAGCTTGGCGATACGGATATGTAGATCTCCTACCATCGTAACCGACTCTGTGTAACCCTAGCCCTCTCCAGTGTCTATATAAACCGGAGGGTTTTAGTCCGTAGGACGAACAACAATCATACCATAGGCTAGCTTCTAGGGTTTAGCCTCCTTGATCTCGTGGTAGATCTACTCTTGTACTACCCATATCATCAATATTAATCAAGCAGGACGTAGGGTTTTACCTCCATCAAGAGGGCCCGAACCTGGGCAAAACATCGTGTCCCCTGCCTCCTGTTACCATCCGCCTAGATGCACAGTTCGGGACCCCCTACCCGAGATCCGCCGGTTTTGACACCGACATTGGTGCTTTGAGAGTTCCTCTGTGCCGTCGCCATCAGGAAGGATGCTGTCGGTGTCAAAACCGGTGGATCTTGGGTAGGGGGTCCCAAACTGTGCGTCTAGGCCGGATGGTAACAGGAGGCAAGGTACACGATGTTTTACCCAGGTTCGGGCCCTCTTGATGGAGGTAAAACCCTACGTCCTGCTTGATTAATATTGATGATATGGGTAGTACAAGAGTAGATCTACCACGAGATCAAGGAGGCTAAACCCTAAAAGCTAGCCTATGGTATGATTGTTGTATGATGAAGTTGTCCTACGGACTAAAACCCTCCAGTTTATATAGACACCGGAGAGGGTTAGGGTTACACAAAGTCGGTTACAATGGTAGGAAATCTTGAATATCCGCATCGCCAAGCTTGCCTTCCACGCCAAGGAAAGTCCCATCCGGACACGGGACGAAGTCTTCAATCTTGTATCTTCATAGTCCTGGAGTCCGGCTGAAGGTATAGTCCGGCTACCCGAACACCCCCTAATCCAGGACTCCCTCAGTAGCCCCTGAACCAGGCTTCAATGACGACGAGTCCGGCGCGTAGATTGTCTTCGGCATTGCAAGGCGGGTTCCTCCTCCAAATTCTTCATAAAAGTTTGTAAACACCAAGAGTAGTGTTCGGCTCTGCAAAATAAATTTCCACGTATTGCCACAGAGAGAATAATATTAACACAAATCTAATCTGCTGATGTATTCCGCAGCGTGACATCACACTACGGCCAAGCCTTTATTCGAATCGTTTTCACTTTTCCACCTCAGCGTGTTTTGCGAGGCGGTTTCCTTGGCACGTCTTGTCAAAGCAGAGATCGTGTCCCCCATTTACGGGATTCTCATCAATACGGACATGGGTAACCCAACCGCGCCATTTATCACGGTGCTTGGGAGGCAAGCGAGTTTAAGGGCCAGTTCTTTTGGCGGCTTAAAAAATAAGCCGCCTCCTCCCTAGCTTTTGTCATAAGCCCCCTCCCTTATTTATTGGGGCTTCTGAACTAGTTATGGGATTACTAATCTAGAAGCCTCCATGAATTTTGAGAGCGGCTTATTTTTTAAGCTGGGGAGAGGCAGCTTATTTTTTAAGCCGCCCAAAAGAACTGGCCCTTACTAGGCTGGTGGGGACGCATAGTCGCATCCGCTCAAATAAGGGGATAAGGATCCACCTTTTTAACTACGCCTTCTTCCTCCTTTGCCTATCCATCTTCTGCGCACCCGAGCTCCAGTGCCCAAGCCCGCACTTCCTACCTCAACCTTCTCCAACAATGTCCGGAGCGGGAGGCAAGTGGATGGTCTCCTCCGTCACGGAGGGCCATGTCAAAAGGCTAAGGAAGGCCGGATACCTGTCCAAAGACATCGTGCACCGGCTTCCTGAGGAGGGGCAGCTTCTCCCCACCCCAAGGCCCCATGAGAGGGTAGTATTTCTTCCCCACTTCCTCCGCGGACTGGGTTTTCCTCTCCACCCATTTGTCCGTGGGATCATGTTCTACTATGGCCTAGATTTACACGATCTGGCCCCGAACTTCATCCTCAATATCTCGGTGTTTATCGTCGTGTGCGAGGCTTTCCTCTGCATTCGCCCCCATTTCGGCCTCTGACTCAAGACCTTCAATGTCAAGCCAAAGGTGGTGCGCGGCAACCAGGCGGAGTGCGGAGGTGCCATGGCGGGCAAAATAGCCAACGTCCTATGGCTCGAGGGCTCCTTTGTGGAGACCTTGAAGGGGTGGCAGTCAGGGTGGTTTTACATCACCGAGCCACGCGATCCGAAGTGGATCGCAGCCCCTGAATTCCGATCCGGACCCCCTACGTGGCTCACATCCTGGAAGGAGACGGGCTTGTCGTGGGGCGACGAAGAAGAGGTGACCGGACTGCAAAAATGCATCCAGTCCCTGGTGAACAAGCAGCTCAAGCTTGTCAACGTAGTCCAGGTCATGCTCGTCCGCCGGATCCTTCGATGTCAAGAACGGGACTTCAATTTGTGGGAGTTCAACCCGGCACAGCACCAAACTCTGAGCAGGCTCTTTGACACGACGTACGAAGATGTCTGGAAGGGGCTAACCAAAGGCGCCGAGGCTCCCACATCCGCCTCCGAAGACCGCGGATTCAGCTTGCAGCGTCCTGCTGGCGAGGTAAAATATTTTCATCTTTTACAGGATGTTAAGTTTTCTTCATAGTTTGACTCTATGCGGGATCTAAACTCCCTCACCTTTGACAGGATTGGCAGGCGAAGTCCGGACTGATTAACTGTCCGGCTCCCTTGCCCGAAGACCCAACCCCTGCTCTCCTAGTGAAGCTGCTGGTTCCGGCACCTTATGTGGTGCCGGAGAAGAAGGCCAAGAAGAAGAAGGCCACGGGGACTCGAAAGAGTTCCCGGCATATGGTGGTGTCAGACTCGTCGTCCGATGAGTCCGAGACGCGCTCCTCCCGTGAAGACGAGGAGGAGGAAGAAGAGACCTCTCCCCCTCCAGCGGGGGGAGGAAAGAAGAGGAAGGCCGCCCTAGTAGGGGAGGCCGGAGGGTCCAAGAAGAGGAAAACCCCTCCGCTGGACTATGCCCCCGACGCCGACGAGGACGAAGAGGAGTGGCCGGACAGGGCCAAGCGTCCGGCGAAATCGTAAGTGTTCGGATACCAGAGTAACTCATGATATTCCTTTTGTTGCGCAGCTTTCCCTAATGTCGAATATAATCATGCAGCCCGCCCAGGGACGGGCTCGACGAGTCGTCGAGCGGCTCCCTGGATTCATCGGACGTGAATTCAGTTCCGCCCGCTGCCTCCCCCTGTGCTACGGATGACGCCGAAGTGGCGTCGCGACAAGCTCCGGGTCAAGAGGAGGTGGTCTAGGAGGAGCCGCGAGGCGACCTCCCGGACTCCAGGAGTGAAGGGGACAAGACCCCCCAGGGCTCCAAGTCCGGCTTTAAGCCGAACACCGCGCCGGAATCGTCAACGGTTTCGGACCGCGACAGGCGAACTCCTGCCAAGAGGAGCAAGCCTATTGAGCCGGCGTCCTCCGTCTAACCGGAGGCGCCGGACAATCTGCTGGAGGTGCTTAAGGGCGCCTCCATCGACGAGGAGCACCGTACCATCATGAGTGCGGTGGTCCAGAAGGTTCGGTCCGCCAAAAGCGGACTTACTGAAGCTTGTGCTAGCCTTCTAACAGGCTTCAAGGTAAATAGAAATATGTAAAAATATTACCGCATAGACAGTAGCCCCTGATGCTCTGTTTGGCGTTCGGAAAGAAAAGCCGAATAGAGGATCTATTAAATATCGCAGGAGTCTAACTAAAAAGGAGTCAATATACGTATGCAGGCTTCACTGCCGGCCACCGCCGCACTAACTGCGGAGGTGGGTGCCCTGATGCAGGGCCTCGAGCGGACCGAGCAAGAGCTCGGCCTTGCCAAACGGCAGCTCGAGGAGAAAGAAGGTAAGAGATACCTTATAGAAAAAAATGCCTATAAGAAGACGCAATTGCAAAAAATGACAGGAGTATACTGCTTATTGTAGGGGCCACAACTGAGGTGGCGACCCTCAAGCAGGCGCTGTCCGAGGCCGAGAAGAGAGCGGCCACGGAGCGCACCGAGCGGGAGAAATTTGAGGCGCAGGTCGGCGAGGTGCAGCAAGAGCTTCAGGCTCTCATGAAAAAACATGAGAGTTTGGAGCTCGACTCGAAGACGCGAGAGTCCGAGCTTGCTGCGGCCCTTAAAACTGCCAAATCTGCCAAGGCCGAAGCCCAGAAGGCCCTCCAGGAATTGGATGTGGTGAAAAAGATAGCGACGGGTAAGGCATTCTCTATGCAAAGTAGGCATATAAAAGTAAACTACTTGTTACTTACCCGAATCTGGAGCTCTCCAGGGGCATTCGCAGATCTTCCCCGCAGCGTATCCGATGCCGCCGCATTCTACCGAGCCGAGGAAGGCAGCTCAACGGAGAAGGTGTTCTGGTCTCAGTACGCTGAGGCCGGACACCCTGTGCCCTTGAGCGACTAGCTGAAGCAGCTGGTCGAGCTCCACAAGGCGGCCGAACAGGCCCTGAAGGGCTTCATAGTTCGGCTGTGGCCTGGAGAGGCCCTGCCTGGGAGCTACTTCGGACTGGTGCGGCGGCTGGTGGAGGCTTGTCCAAGGCTCGAGGTCATCAAGCGCTCCTTCTGCATCGAAGGTGCCCGTAGGGCCCTTGCCCATGCAAAGGTGCACTGGGGTAAGCTGGACGGTGAGAAGCTTGTGAGGGACGGGCCGCCGCCGGGGAAGGAGCATCGCAAGCCCGAGAACTATTAAAAGGATGTTCTGGCCGGTGCCCGCCTTATGGCGGATGAAATGCACCAAGGATGTAATTTTTGAATGAACTCGCTCGTGTTATCCTGTGCGCTGAAAACTTGTTCATATGCGCTAAGCAATGCTTGAATTTAAAATATTACTTTCTGTGCAGCCATTTATCAAAAAATTGAGAGATGGCCAGTCGTCGGCTTCTGCCCCCATGCCACTAGTGCTGGGGTGTTCGGGATAAACCTGAGCGCTCTTTTTCCCATGATTGGGTCCGTCGAGGGAGGTGCTCAACACAACGAACAAGGCAATCGGACTATAATGCTTGAACACTCTCACTTAGCCATAGAACTCTATAATTTTAAATTTCGGCGAAGCCCCTAGTATTCGGAAGACCGAGTTCGGGGCGCTATCCACGCCTTGGCCGGACAAAGCCGGTTCCTTGCTCGAAGCGGCATAAGTCTTTAAGGACTCGAAAAACCTCTCGAACAGCGACCGGTCTCTCGCCTCATCATTGTCGGGTGGTGGGTGCGACATATGCCAACGGGTGGCTTATCTTTGTGGGAACCAGAAGACATCGCCGGTGCCTGGAAGCGGGATGAGGCGAAGACATGCACGCCGGCGGATCTTACCTAGCTTCGGGGCTCTCCGAGGAGATAACACCCCTACTGCTGCTCTGCGGGGTCTCCCCATGCTCACTAGACGAATCAAGTAGCTACACAATGCTCCTTGAGCTGTTTGGTGGGAGGAGGAAGAAGGGCACGGCTAGCCTGCTTCTTCTCCTTGTATGATGTCTAGAACTAGCAGGGGGTCCAACCCTTTGCATGGGTGCTCCGGGGGGTTTATATAGGCCTACCCCCCGGGGGTACAATGGTAATCCGGCTGGGCGCGGGGCCCAGCCGTCTGTGACTGCGCTCGCCGGCTTCTGCGCCGGCTGCTGGGGCCCGCCGGCTGGTGGGTCCCGCCGGCTGCCAACCCCTTGGTCGACAGGCGGGCCCCACTGTCCGGGGCCAGGTCGGCGGCTGGTCACTGTGGCTTCATCTTGCTGACGTGAGCTTCATCGTGGTAAGTGCGGCTACAGTACCGCCGCCTATCGGACGGTCGCGGTAGCCGTACCGCGTCTTGTCCCCTTAATGGGGCGTCTTCTTCAAGGGAGGCGGCCAGCCGGCTGCGGGGAGCCGGCTCCGTCTTGGGCCGGCTGGCTGGAAGCGTGGCCGCCTTTGGCCGTCTCTCTGCGCAAAGGGGCCCACCGCCTGCGGGCCACGCTGGCGGCCCGTCGTGGGTGAGGCCAGGGTCAACATGGTAGCAGTGTTGCGCCGGACGGGTCATGCCTATCCCGTACGGCGCACTGTGCCAGGCGTGCCCCGGGATTCGAGGGTGGCAGGCTCTTCTGTAGCCACGCCCTGTCGCACCGCCGTTAGGTGGGTGCAAACTTTGTGGGTATGGTCTTGACTGCTTTATGGGGAGCCGGCTCGAAGGAGTCGGCCTTCTCACAGCCGGCTTCTTGGAGTCGGCCCTCTCATGAGGGCTAAAGTCGGACCGCCTTCCGAAAGCCGGCCTTGATCGCAGCCGGCTAGGGGAAGGCGGCCCCATGTCTTGGATTCTTGAGAGCCGGGCTGGCTCGTGATTTTTTCAGAAGGGCCAGGGGAGGCCGGCTAGGCTACCCATGGCTATTTACTCCGACAGTAGTCCCCAAAGCTGATCGAGCTTCGAGGTGAGCAGTGGGGGATGAGAAGCTTGGTCAGCTTCCTATCCTGAAGAGCCGGCTTCGCGGGCATACGTCGACTTCAGATAGCCCCGCGCAGGCGGGAGGAGAGGGGACCTGCGTGCTGACTACGGGCCCTCTCGCGGCCACGTGGCGGCAGGACCCTGCGAGTGCACGCGCGCGACGAGACGCCGCCGCAGGCCCGGGCCCTCCACTCGCGAGCCTCGGTCCGGGCGCGGATCTCCCGTGGCCCACAGGGCCGCTCGCCTTCTCAAGGCAGTTTTCGTCTCGCCATTAAGGATCGATAATCGCGGGGCGTGGGAAGTGGGCACGATCGACCCCCACGCTTCCCCATGCCACGCCTCCTCAGCTCCGCCACGCGAGCCTATAAGTAGGGGGAGGAGGGGGAGCGACAGAGGTTCGCGCGCTCCCTCCCACTCCGTCCCTCCTAACCCTCGTCTTCTTCCTTTCGCTGCCGCCGCAGCCTCCCGTCTCAGCGCCGTCGCATCTCCACGCCACCTCGCTCCCATGGCGTTGTCAAGCTCCTGGGACGGCTCCAACGTCCATGAAGACCACGTGGAGTTCCTTCGCCAGACCCGGCGCTGACCGCGTACAGGTCCGCCTGGCGCCCGAGAGGGAGATCTCGCCGGCGCCGGAGGAGGGCGAGCGGGTCGTCTTCCGCTCGCACTGCCTGCGCGGCTTCGGCCTCCCGGCGAGCGGGTTTCTGCGTTCCTTCCTCGACTTCTACAACCTCCAGCCGCATCACCTCACGCCCAATGCGGTGATGTTGCTGTCGGCCTTCGTCTCCCTCTACGAAGGCTTCTTGGGGCTGCTTCCCATGCTGGAGCTCTGGGGAGAGTTCTTCCAGAGCAAGCTCGGCACAGTCGTCGCCGGCGTGCCCGCCCCCTGCGGAGCCTTCATCGCCATGAGGAGGGAGAGCGAGAACAATCCGTTCCCGCCCATCCCCCTGATCCAGTCGGTAAAGGTCTGGCAGAGACCTTATTTCTATGTGAGGAACGTCGCCGAGCAAGAAGACTACATCAACCTGCCGGCTTACGTAGCCGGCCCACCGGCTGGGAGGCAGCCCTCGTGGAGCTTTCGATCCCGGTCGTTGTCTCCGGCCGGGAACGCTGCCATCTCCCGGCTTCGGGTGCTGATTCAGTCGGAAGGCTTGCGCGGGGCCGACTTGGTGGCCGCCTTCGTGGAGCGCCGGATCCTTCCTCTCCAGAGCCGGCCCCATATGATGTGTCAGATGAGCGGCCGCTTCGACCCAAGCCGGCTGAGCACATGGGAGATGCCCCACGCGGAGGTGGCGCTCATGGTCAACTACATTGCCAACTGCAAGCTCAGCGGGGACTGGCAATACGGCAAGGCGCCGTATTCTCGCGCAAATCCTCCACCCGTGGTAAGTTTCTCCCTTTATCTTCTTTTTCGTCGTCAGCCGGCTTCGTGTCGGCCGGCTTCTGACTAGTCGGTTCTCTGAGCAGAACCCTCTTCTTGCGCCGCTGGCCGGGGTGGCAGGGATCGAACGCCAGTACGCCCCCGACCGCACGGTGGATGATGTTGACGACCCGGACTTGGGGGCGGCTGCCATGGAAGACGCCGTCGTGGGGGACAGTGCCGAGCCCGGAGGCTCAAGGTTCACCGCGAGCTTCGAGGACTGGCCGGACGATTTGGAAGCCGAAGTCGCTCCACGTCGCCAGCCGGCGGCCGACCAACAGGGCGCGGGCTCGTCCGTCGTGCCAGCTGCCGGCGGCGCGCAGAAACGCCGGGCCGCTCTGGGCCTCTTCGGCAGTCGGCCGAAGAAGTCCAAGCCTTCCGCCGCGGCAACAAAGCGGGATGAGGCGGCCGCGAAGGCGGCACGCTTCCGCAAGGCTATGAAACAGCCCCAGGCGGTCTCGGCGTAAGTCTTCAATTGCTTTGCCGCACTCATCGTTGTTCTCTTTTCTTCGAATTTCTTCTTAACTTTTCCTCGCTTGCTGAACAGGGCACCGCTTTCCCTTGAGCGGGGCCCTAGCGGCTCCGTCGTGGGACCGGCTGGAGGGTCCTCGAGCTCTCGCCGCGTGGACCCCCGCGCCGATCTTGGGGAGGCCACAGAGCGGAACGCCCGCGAAGCGCGGGAGGAGCGCGAGGCGGTGGAGAAGGCGGCCGCCTAGGCGGCAAAGGGGGAGGCCGAAGCGGTAGCCAAGGCCCAGAGGGAGGCGGCTCCCGCAGAGACGGAGGCGGAAAGCTCGCGCAGCCAGCCTCCGCAGCTTGCCGTTCCCCTCCGAGCCGTGGCCCCCGACACCCCGTTGCCCTTGGCGGAGGAGATCATCCAAGACCCGCCGCTGTTGGAGAGGGAGGAGGACCCCGTGGCCTTGGCCGGGAGAGCGCCGCCTGCGGCGCCAACCGGAGCGGGCCAAGGCGGTCAATCATCAGCGGCGCCAGAGGAGCCGGCCGGAGGTGAGCCGGAGAGCAGGGCCGGCCTCAAGGTGCAGCTGGTGCCGGGCCGGCGTGCTGGAGGAGGCGCCGCTCCGCCGGAGTTGCGCCGAGCCGTGGGCGCAGGCCAGCCGGCTGGAGATCTGGAGGCGGCCAGCACCTCCGTGTCCGAGTGGACTCCCAGCGGGGGGACCGGCGAGCTGGATGCGGCGGCTCAAGGGGTCCGGAGCCGGCTACGAGCTCAAGCCGCCCAGCTGCAACAGCTCAACCAAGAGTTCTTGTCAACGCGAACCACTGTCCGGGTGAGTCCTTCGCTCTTGGCTGCTTTGCTTTCTTGATTTCTTCCGTGGGGGCGCGTCAGCGCACCCACTGGGTGTAGTCCTCGAGATTCGGGCCGACTGCTGCGCAGTCGGGTCGGATCTTTCTCGACGGCCACCTTACTTTGCTTTCTTTCTAAACTTTCAGGAATACCACAACCTTCGTGCTGCCGCCTTCGACCCCCAGGCTCGAGAGTTGAGCAGGCGGACCGACGACCTGGCCGACTGCCGAAGTAAGTACTTGGTTTGGTTTGTCTCCTGTGGGGGCGTGTCAGCGCACCCACTGGGTGTAGTACCCGAGATTCGGGCTGACTGCTGCGCAGTCGGGTCGAATCTTTCTTGACGACTCTTTTCTTATTGATCTTTCTTTTTTCTTTGTCTTCAGGGGCCAACGCCGACTTGAGGAAGGAGCTTGGCGAAGCGAAGGCCGCCCTTTACACCAAAGAGGCCGAGTGCGCTGCCTTGGTCCAGGAACGAGATCGCCTGGCCAAGAAGCTGGCCGACCAAGAGGAAAGCCACAAGGCGGCCCTGCAGGCGGCGCGGGAAAGTGAAGCCACCTTGCTAGCAGAATATGAGATGGAGGCGGCGAGCTGGTCTGAGACCCGGCGAGCTCTGGACGAAGGCTTCGGCCGGATCGACGACTTGATCGACGGTAAGTTGCCTTCCTCGGCCCTTCTCCTGCCCCTTGCCGCCTGGGTCTTTTGACTTATCTTGGGCTGTTGCTTGTTGTTTCTTGCAGATTACTTCCCGGGCTACTCCGCCTTCGCCGCCCAAAGCATTGAGGCCCATCGCGAGGCGCGCCGGCAAGCGGGGGCCGACATCGCGCCGGATGCAAACCGGACCCTTGAGGAGCAGCTCCTGGCTGTCCAGGCACGGTTGCAGCCGGCTCATCGGATGCTTCGCCAGCTCCAACGTGCCAGGGCACAAGTGCTAGGCGCCCTCTGGCCCGGCGAGGCGATCCCCCGCACTCCAAGCTGAACTGCCGACTGGCTGGAAGTCGCAGTCGGCCGCTTCGAGGCTTGGAAAGCGTCAGCGGCCCGCCTCAGAGCCGGGCGGGCGTTGGAATTCGTCCGGGCTTGGTACCCAGGGCTGAGCCTGGACCAACTGCGCACTTGGTGGATGGAGGCCGATGCGGAGCTGGAGGCGGTGAGGCCGGCTATCGCCCAGCGGGCCTCGACGATCGCCGAGTGCACCGACATCAGCGTTTTCACACCCGAAATCGATGATGACGGTGTCGCACAGCCAGAGGAGTGGTTCGGGCTGAACCCGGCGGTGGGCGAGGACTCGGCGGAGGAGATCGCCTCCAGCGACGAGGGCGAAGAAGACGAAGACGGAGACGTCGAGCCGGCTGGTGGAACAACCAGCCGACCTCAGGCCGACCGTGCCTCCAGCAACGAGGCGCGTGGAAGCGCGCCCTCTGCGGGAGGCGGCGACCAAGCCGAAGTTCGTCAGCCGGCCGCTCCTTCAGCCGGCGCGACCGTCTCCGCCAACCAGTCGGCCACTCCGCCAGCTTGACCTGCCGTCTTTATCTTTCCTGCTTTGTTGTCTTTGAACAATCTGTTGTTAAGTTTCGTAGTTCCACCCACTGGGGGTATATCCAAACTATGTTGAATGCTGGCCTCTTGGAGGTCTTTTGTGTAAATATTATCATGTGCATGTTTGGTTTCCATTCGCGTATGCTTGTTTATCCTTAGGCTTTTTCCTTTGCCGCCTTCCCTCTTTGGGGAGGCAAGTACTTGAGCTTTCTTGGATTTAAAGTAAAGTGAATGGAAACCGGCCGGCCGGCTACTCTGGTAGCCAGTCGGCGGTGTGGGAAAACCGGCTTTTGTTATATTAGTCCGTTAGTCCCTAGCCGTTTTTCGTGTGGGCGGTCGTTCCTACCTTTAACTCTTGCCAGCCGGACAGCCGGTTCTTCGAACTGCGACTTTGGCAAGAGAAGGTTTGAGAGCCGGCACACTACTTGTCTGACTGCGGGTAGGACTTCTAACATAACTCCAGTCGGCCAGTCCCCGAGCCGACTAGTCGAACTCGGTGCCGGACGGAATAAGTAAATGATACGACAAGGTCATAAGCATGATACCTTTCATTCATAAATAAAGGATGGCAGTCCCTGAGCCTTCCTCGGGGAGCCTATTGTCTTGTACTTAATACAAAAGTTAGCGTGATACATACTGCCTTTCAACTGTAAAATCTTCGAAGGAGGTTGGCGTTCCATGGCCATTCCGACTCCTTGCCGGAGTCGTCTCTCTTGCGTGCCTTCGGCTTCTGTGCGTCGATCAGGTAGTAGGAGTTGTTGCCTAGAGCTCTGCTGATGACGAAAGGGCCTTCCCAAGGGGCTGAGAGCTTGTGCTGGCCGGCTGTTCGCTGAATCAGCCGGAGCACAAGGTCGCCCTCTTGGAAAGATCTTGGCCTGACCTTCCGGCTGTGGTAGCGGCGCAAACCCTGCTGGTAAATTGCAGAGCGGCCGAGAGCTAACAGCCGGCTTTCTTCCAGCAGGTCGATGCCGTCTTCTCGTGCTTCCTTGGCCTCCGCTTCCGTGTACATGGTTACTCGAGGCGAGTCGAATTCGATGTCAGTTGGGATGACCGCCTCGGCACCATACACAAGGAAGAAAGGGGTGAAGCCGGTTGACTTGTTTGGTGTAGTGCGCAGACTCCAGAGGACAGCCGGCAGCTCATCGAGCCAACAGCCGGCTGAGCGCTCCAGAGGTACAACCAGTCGGGGCTTGATGCCGGAGAGGATGAGGCCGTTGGCTCGCTCGACCTGGCCGTTTGATTGCGGGTGGGCGACGGATGCTAAGTCCAGCCGGATACCTTGGGCTGCGCAGAAACGTGCCAAGGCTCCTTTGGCGAAATTCGTGCCATTGTCGGTGATGATGCTGTGCGGCACGCCGTACCGAGTTGTTATGTCCGCGATGAACGTCACGGCAGTCGGCCCATTCAGCTTCTTGATCGGCTTCGCCTCAACCCACTTGGTGAATTTGTCCACGGCGACGAGCAAATGCGTCATGCCGCCGCGCGCCGTCTTGAATGGGCCCACCATGTCCAGTCCCCAAACGGCAAAGGGCCAAGTGAGGGGAATGGTCTTGAGTGCCGAAGCCGGCATGTGTTGGTTGGAGCTGAAGAGCTGGCATCCCTTGCAATGCTTGACTAATTCTTTGGCATCGTCCAAAGCAGTCGGCCAGAAGAAACCATGGCGGAAGGCTTTGGCGACAAGTGATCTTGAGGCTGCATGGTGGCCGCATTCTCCTTGGTGAATGTCTGCGAGGATTGCAATGCCCTTCTCTTGCTCGACGCATCGCTGGAGGACTCCGGTGACGCTGCGCTTGAGTAGTTCTCTGTTGACGATTGTGTACGCTCCGGCTCGACGCTGGACTTGTCTTGCTTCTGTTTCGTCAGCCGGCAGGTCTTGGTTTACTAGGAAGTTAAGGATGGACTGAGCCCATGACGGAGCCGCGACTTCTTCTACTGCCAAAGTGGCTACTGCCACCAGGGTGGGCGGGCTGGGCGGTGAGGTGCTGGAGTCAGCCGCCGGCTGTAGTGCTGGTGCAGTCCCCGGGCCGGCTATCGCAGTCCCCGAGCCGGCTGCCGAAGTCCCCGGGCCGGCTACCACAGTCCCCGAGCTGGCTGCCGAAGTCCTCGAGCCGGCTACGGGGGTCTTGAGGTCGGCTACTTGATTCTTCGAACCGGACCTGGCCGCATCGGGGTCAGGCGGTACGAAGATGGAATCGGATTCCGGAGACGGCCTGATAGACGGCTTGAGGAGGCGTTGTAGAGCGACGCCGGTTGGAATTGCTTGCCGAGTGGAGCCTATTCGAGCCAGGGCATCGGCTGACTCGTTGTCGGCTCGTGGTACGTGGAGGAACTCGCATCCTTCAAAGTATCCGCTGAGTTGCTGGACCAGGAAACGGTAGCTCGCCATATTCGCGTCCTTGGCGTCCCAGTCGCCGGATGACTGCTGGACTATCAGGTCCGAGTCTCCATAACATAGGATCCGGCGAATGCCAAGTTCTTTGGCAAGCCAGAGCCCATGTATGAGCGCCTCGTACTCGGCCACATTGTTGGAGGCGGCAAAGTGGATTTGTAGCGTGTATCTGAGCTTGTCGCCTTTGGGAGAGGTAAGGACGACGCCGGCTCCCAAGCCGGTGCGCATCTTGGACCCGTCGAAGTGCATGCGCCAATGTGTGGAGTCGGGAGCCGGCGGCAGGTACTGGGTCTCGGCCCAGTCGATGAGGAAGTCAGCCAGTGCTTGGGACTTGATGGCAGTGCGGGGCTGGTAGAAGATCGTGTACGGGGCCAGCTCGATGGCCCATTTCGCCACCCGGCCGGATGCATCCCGGCTGCCTATGATCTCGGCTAGCGGGGCAGTGCATACGACCGTGACGGGATGCTCTTGAAAGTAGGGCTTCAGCTTCTTGGCGGTGAAGTACACGCCGTAACACATCTTTTGGTAGTGCGGGTAGTTCTGTTTCGAGGCGGACAACACCTCGCTCAAATAGTACACCGGCCTCTGGACCGGCTGGGCCCGGCCTTCTTCCGGGCGCTGGACTACGATGACGGTGCTGACCACCCGGCTGGTTGCAGCGATGTAAAGGAGCATGGGCTCTTTCTCGGTCGGTGCCGCGAGGACAGGCGGCGTGGCCAGCATCTTCTTCAGCTCGTGGAAAGCTTGGTCGGCCTGGTCGTTCCACTCGAAGTGAGTGCTCTTCTTCATGAGGCGGTAGAGGGGGAGAGCTTTCTCTCCGAGCCGGCTCATGAAGCGGTTCAAGGAGGCCAAGCACCCGGTGAACTTTTGAATGTCTCGAAGCTTGGTAGGGATCGCCATTCTCTCGATGGCCTTGATCTTCGCCGGGTTGCATTCGATGCCGCGTTCGGAGACCAGGAAGCCTAGAAGCTGGCCGGCTGGTACCCCGAACACGCATTTCTCGGGGTTGAGCTTGATTTGGAACCGGCGCAGGTTCTAAAATGTTTCCTTGAGGTCTTCCAGCAAGGTGCCACGCTTCTCCGTCTTCACCACGATGTCGTCCACGTAAACGTGGGCATTCCTGCCGAGCTGCTTGAGGAGGCACTTCTGCATGCAACGCTGAAAGGTGGCACCGGCATTTCTCAAGCCGAATGTCATAGTCAGGTAGCAGAAGGCTTCGAACGGCGTGATGAAGGCGGTCTTCAGGCGGTCATCCGGGTCTAGCTTTATCTGGTGATATCCGGAGTAAGCATCCAAAAAACTCAACAGCTCGCATCCGGCTGTGGAGTCTATCACTTGGTCTATCCTGGGCAGGGCAAAAGGATCTTTGGGGCAAGCCTTGTTGAGACTTGTGTAGTCTATACACATGTGCCACTTGTTATTCTTCTTTAGCACAAGGACCGGGTTGGCGAGCCACTCTGGAAAGAAAACTTCCATGATAAAGCCGGCCACCAAGAGCCGGGCTATTTCCTCCCCTACAATCCTGTGTTTCTCCTCCGACAGTCGGCGAAGGGGTTGTCTGACTGGCTTTGCGTCTTCTCGAACATGTAGTTTGTGCTCGGCGAATTTCCTCGGAACACCCGGCATGTCCTTGGGGGACCACGCAAAGATGTCCCGATTCTCACGGAGGAAATCGGCGAGCTCGCCTTCCTATTTGCTGTTCAGGTTTGCCCCGATGACAGCAAACCTCTCTGGACGCTCGGGGTCAAGAGGTATCTTCTTCGTCTCCTTGGCCGGCTGAAAAGACCCTTGAGTATCATGCTCCTTGGGGTTGGGGGACACGGCCGACTGCTTGCCGGCTATGGCCACGACTCGGTCCAGCATCTTCTTCTCTTTGGCGATCACAAGGGACTCGGCCAGCCGGCTGCTGGCCGCCGCGCACTCGGAGGACTTCTTGTAGTCACCGGCTACGGTGATGACGCCTTTGGTGCTTGGTATCTTCATCTGGAGGTAGGCATAGTGGGGAACTGCCATGAATTTGGCCAAGGCAGTTCGGCCCAACAATGCATGGTAAGGGCTCTCCAGGTCCACCACTTCAAACCAGATCGCTTCCCGGCAGAAATGCTCCTTGTCCCCAAAAAGTACATCAATCTTGATTTTGCCGATGGGGGCGCAGGACAGGCCGGGTACGATGCCATGGAACACTGTCCGTGTGGGCGTGAGCTGTTATGTCTTGACGTTCAACTTCTCCAGGGTGTCACGATACAGGATGTTGATGCTGCTCCCGCCGTCTATCAACACGCGGGAGAAGCGGGCGGCGCGTCTGTCCGTCGCAAGGGTGGCTTCCAGGACCAGAGCGTAAGAGCCGGGAGACGGCATCACCTCCGGATGATCGGCCCGGCTCCAGCTGATGGGCTTTTCTGACCAATGCATGTGTCCAACGGGGTTGGCAGTGACCACGCTGACTTCCTGGTGCTCTCGGCGTTTGCTGCGCCGGTCTTCGGGCTGGCTGGTGAAGATGATGTAGGTTGCTTGCTCATCAGGGAACTCGTCATGCACGGCCCCGACTGCGGGCCGAGCGGCCGGAGGCGGCGGAGGCGGAGGCGGCGGGCCGGCAGGCGGAGGTGGCAAGAGCCCCTCGCCCTTAGAGATTCGGGTGAGCCAGTTGCACTTTCGGGTCGTGTGGTTGGACGGCTTCGCGCCGCTGTGGAACTTGCAAGGGGCGTCGAGGGTTTGCTCATAGGAGAAGGCGGGCTGCCAAGCCAGCCTGCCGCCCTTGGGCTTCTTGGGCGCCGGTCGTTCTTCAGGCGGCGCATCTTCGACCGTGGCCACCTGTCGGCTAGCGGGAGGCGGCGCAGGGCCCTTGCGCTTGTTGTCGTTCGAGTTGGGGTGTCGGCCGGGTTCTCCAGCCGGCATCTTGGGCACCGGGTTGAGCACCTTTCCGAACGCGTCTACCCGAAGCTCGGTCTTCATTGAGGAGTCGGCGGTGGCGTACTTGTCCGCTATGTCCAGAAGCTCGTCGAGGGTAGCCGGCTCGTCGCAGAGGAGTTTGTGCTTGAGGAGGGTGCCTTCTCGGCATCCGGCTGTGAAGTATTCTATGGCTTGCACCTCATGCACCCCTTCACAGGAGTTGCGGAGCTCGGCCCAACGCGTGAGGTAATCGCGAGTGGACTCGGCGGGGCCTTGTACGCACAAGGAGAGCTGTCTGGGCTTGGGAGCCCGCTTGTAGGTGCTGGTGAAGTTGCGGATGAAGGCTTCTGTGAAGTCTAGCCAGCTGTTGATGCTACGCGGCTTGAGGCTGTTGAGCCAGGTCCGCGCCGTGCCCTGGAGCATGAGGGGCACGTACTTCACGGCAACGCGCCGGTTGCCGTTGGCTATGCTAACTGCGGTGGAGTAGTCGATCAACCAATCTTCCGGCTTCACGGAGCCGTTGTACTTGGGCGTGTCTCTTGGGAGCGAGAACCCTTTGGGAAAGGGCTCGTCGCGGATGCGGGGGCCAAAGCAAGGCGGGCCGACATCGTCTTCTTCTTCCAATGCCAGGGATCGCGCCAGGCGGTCGATCCGATGACGGGCGTCGTTCTCGCCGATTCCTTCGCGGCGGCCCAGCCGGCCGCTGAGAGTCGGGTGCGCCACTGGCGGTGAGGCGGGATATCTCTCTCCATGGGGCGGAGGTGGAGGCGGGTCGCCCCGCCACTCCATGGCTCGGGGATGACCGTCCATGTCCCGCTCGGTGGAGATCCGGGTCCGGCTGCGGCTGGTGGCCGGCTCCTTCTCGCGTCGCGCGCGGGTATCGCTCGTAGTCGGCGTCCGGGATGTCGTGCCATGCTCTCGGCGCGGGGGAAGGCTTTCCGCGCGAGCGTCGGCTTCGTGCCGCTGCGCGGCGGCGTCAATCAATTGCTGGATGCGCCGGGTCATGTGGGGAAGGTCTTCGGCCTCCAGGCCGCCCAGCTCGTCTACAGCCGCCTGGGCGGCACGCAAGTTCTCGAGCGGAGTGGCATAGACCGGGCGGTCGACTCCCAGCGTGTCGGCGATGACGGCGCCGCGTTGCTTGACAAGGCCGGCCCGGCTTGGCCCGCCCGGGGCCGGCGTGCCGAAGGCAGCGCGATCAGCCTCACGCCGGTAGGCCTCAGTGAGGCGTCTTACGGAGGCCAGCCTCCGGCCCTCTGCGAGGAGAGCGAGGCGGCGTGCTTCCAGTGCTTCGTCATCGGCGTCGGCCGGGAGAGGAGCGGACAAGTCGTGGGCCGCCGCGCGCGGGGCGTCGCGGGCGCTCTCGTCGGCCAGGCCGCCGTGGCCGACAACCATCACTTCGGCGGTGACAGCATCGTGACCATCGACTCGAGGAAGCGGGTCGTTGTAGATCGCGACGTTGGTGGGGAGGCGTCGTAGGAGGCCGTGTCAGAGTCGACAGGCATCGGGTCGGTGGAGCCAACCGACTCCAGGTCCGCAGCGGGCACGCTGGAGATATGGAGCTGGCCGAGAAGGTTGGCGAGGCGGTCAGTGCCCGCATCGGAGGCGAGCTCATCGGAGATGAAGGTCTCGTCGGTGAGATCGGCGAGGCCGCTTGCCGCGCAGATGCTGGTGACGCCTTGCAGCGCGTCGTGGCAAGCGCCATCGGGCATGCCGGGCTGGCTACGCTCGCTGGGGAGGAAGAGGGTTCCCGTCCAGAACAGGTCTCCGGACGACGGTGCGCCTGGCCCCACGGTGGGCGCCAAATGTCGGGTGGTGGGTGCGACATATGCCAACGGGTGGCTTATCTTTGTGGGAACCAGTAAGACATCGCCGGTGCCTGGAAGCGGGATGAGGCGAAGACATGCACGCCGGCGGATCTTACCCAGCTTCGGGGCTCTCCGAGGAGATAACACCCCTACTGCTGCTCTGCGGGGTCTCCGCATGCTCACTAGACGAATCAAGTAGCTACACAACGCTCCTTGAGCTGTTTTGGGGGGGGGGGGGGGAGGAAGAAAGGGCACGGCTAGCTTGCTTCTTCTCCTTGTATGGTGTCTAGAACTAGCAGGGGGTCCAACCCTTTGCATGGGTGCTCCGGGGGGTTTATATAGGCCTACCCCCCGGGGGTACAATGGTAATCCGGCTGGGCGCGGGCCCCAACCGTCTGTGACTGCGCTCGCCGGCTTCTGTGCCGGCTGCTGGGGCCCGCCGGCTGCCAACCCCTTGGTCGACAGGCGGGCCCCACTGTCCGGGGCCAGGTCGGCGGCTGGTCACTGTGGCTTCATCTTGCTGACGTGAGCTTCATCGTGGTAAGCGCGGCTACAGTACCGCCGCCTGTCGGACGGTCGCTGTAGCCTTACCGCGTCTTGTCTCCTTAATGGGGCATCTTCTTCGAGGGAGGCGGTGAGCCGGCTGCGGGGAGCCGGCTCCGTCTTGGGCCGGCTGGCTGGAAGCGTGGCCGCCTTCGGCCGTCTCTCTGCGCAAAGGGGCCCACCGCCTGCGGGCCACGCTGGCGGCCCGTCGTGGGTGAGGCCAGGGTCAACATGGCAGCAGTGTTGCGCCGGACGGGTCATGCCTACCCCGTACGGCGCACTGTGCCAGGTGTGCCCCGGGATTCGAGGGTGGCAGGCTCTTCTGTAGCCACGCCCCGTCGCACCGCCGTTAGGTGGGTGCAAACTTTGTGGGTACGGTCTTGACTGCTTTATGGGGAGCCGGCTCGAAGGAGTCGGCCTTCTCACAGCCGGCTTCTTGGAGTCGGCCCTCTCATGAGGGCTAAAGTCGGACCGCCTTCCGAAAGCCGGCCTTGATCGCAGCCGGCTATGGGAAGGCGGCCCCATGTCTTGGATTCTTGAGAGCCGGGCTGGCTCGTGATTTTTTCAGAAGGGCCAGGGGAGGCCGGCTAGGCTACCCATGGCTATTTAGTCCGACAATCATGACAGTCAGTTTTAGCTTTCTCTACTGAGGTGCTCAGCCCAACTCAACTGGGGCACAATCGCAGTAGTTCTCCTAGTGCTACCTTAGCTGATATAGCGGAACGTAAGGCACCAAAACATAGGAGCCGAGCAAACCCAACTATTGACCCAAATCATGATTCGGAGCCGATGCATATAGTGCTATAAGTTCGGGGTGCCGCACTTGTGAAAGTGTACGGACTTCTCACGCCATATTGATGGGTACTGAAGCCCCTGGCGTATTTTTGCCGTACCACAGTGTACGGATGCAACATGTTATTGATAAACATATATATAAAAAGAGGATAATGCAAAAAATAGACAAAAAGCTATGCATTGTTTATAGAAAGGCTGCTATGAAAGCGGAACGATACAAATAGTGCGATAAGCAAAAGAAATTGGACTATTTAACATGTCCTGGCCAGGGGCAGGCCACGGAATTGTATTAAAAAACAGGTATACTGCTCGCAATAGAGACCACCTGGGAGTTCCATAATGCGGCGTGGCTTGTCTGCTTTCCTGGATCTTGCATCGTTTGTGCGGCAGTTGAATTGCCGAACGGGTCATCCGAAGTATGGAGTTCTGAGAGTAAGAGAAAAAAGGAAAAAAGGAATCCGGCAGCCCCTGGTGCGGTTTAAGTCGTATTTCGGGCGTGCCGTGATAGTGCCCCTTCCCCTGTGCCCATGGTATTTCAAGAGCGTAGTTATGTACGCGAAGCACTGGTTTCGCTATATCGCAAGGGCTAGGGTTGGGGCCGCATTGCTGTTGGGGAACGTAGTAATTTCAAAAAAATTCCTACGCACACGCAAGATCATGGTGATGCATAGCAATGAGAGGGGAGAGTGTGATCTACGTACCCTTGTAGACCGACAGCGGAAGCGTTGTGACAACGCGGTTGATGTAGTCGTACGTCTTCACGATCCGACCGATCCAAGCACCGTTACTCCGGCACCTCCGAGTTCTTGGCACACGTTCAGCTCGATGACGATCCCCGGGCTCCGATCCAGCAAAGCGTCGGGGAGGAGTTCCGTCAGCACGACGGCGTGGTGACGATCTTGATGTTCTACCGTCGCAGGGCTTCGCCTAAGCACCGCTACAATATGACCGAGGTGGAATATGGTGGAGGGGGGCACCGCACACGGCTAAGGAATGATCACGAAGATCAACTTGTGTCTCTAGAGGTGCCCCCCTGCCCCCGTATATAAAGGAG
The DNA here is from genome assembly GCF_003073215.2 of Triticum urartu. Taxonomy (NCBI): domain Eukaryota; kingdom Viridiplantae; phylum Streptophyta; class Magnoliopsida; order Poales; family Poaceae; genus Triticum; species Triticum urartu. The sequence continues at coordinate 563,721,614 of NC_053027.1, forward strand.
CAAGGGGGAGGGGGCGGCTCGCCTAGGAGGGGGCGCGCCAAGGGGAGTCCTACTCCCACCGGCAAGGAGTCGGAACGACCATGGAACGCCAACCTCCTTCGAAGATTTTACAGCTGAAATGCAGTATGTATCACGCTAACTTTTGTACTAAGTTCGAGACAATAGGCCCCCCGAGGAGGGCTCGGGAACTGCCATCTCTTATCTATGAATGAAAAGTATCATGCTTATGACCTTGTCATTTCATTTACTTGTTCTGTCCGGCACCGGGTCGACTAGTCGGCTCGGGGACTGGCCGACTGGAGTTATATTAGAAGTCCTACCCGCAGTCAGACAAGTAGTGTGCCGGCTCCCAAGCCTTCTCTTGCCAAAAGTCGCAGTTCGAAGAACCGGCTGTCTGGCTGGCAAGAGTTAAAGGCAGGAACGGGCGCCCACATGAAAAACGGCTAGGGACTAACGGACTAATATAACAAAAGCCGGTTTTTCTCTCACCACCGACTGGCTACCAGAGTAGCCGGCCGGCCGGTTTCCATTCACTCCACTTCAATCCAAGAAAGCTCAAGTACTTGCCTCCCCAAAGAGGGAAGGCGGCAAAGGAAAAGGCCTAAGGATAAAAAGCATACGCGAATGGAAACCAAACATGCACATAACAATATTTACATAAAAGACCTCCGAGAGGCCAGCATTCAACATAGTTTGGATACACCCCCAGTGGGTGGAACTGCGAAAACTTAATGAAGATTGTTCAAAAGACAACAAGCAGGAAAAATAAAGACGGCAGGTCAAGCTGGCGGAGCGACCGACGAGCCGGGCTAGTTGGCGGAGACGGTTGTGCCGGCTGAAGGAGCGGCCGGCTGGCGAACCTCGGCTTGGTCACCGCCTCCGGCAGAGGGCGCGCTTCCACGCGCCTCGTTGCTGGAGGCACGGTCGGCCTGGGGTCGGCCGGTTGTTCCACTAGCCGGCTCGACGTCTTCGCCGTCCTCCTCTTCGTCATCCTCACCCTCGTCGCTGGAGGCGATCTCCTCTGGCGAGTCCTCGCCCACCGTCGGGTTCAGCCCGAACCACTCCTCTGGTTGAGCAACACCGTCATCATCGATTTCGGGTGCGAAAACGCTGATGTCGGTGCACTCGGTGATCGTCGAAGCCCGCTGGGCGATAGCCGGCCTCACCTCTTCCAGCTCCGCGTCGGCCTCCATCCGCCAAGTGCGCAGCTGGTCCAGGCTCAGCCCTGGGTACCAAGCCCGAACGAACTCCAACGCCTGCCCGGCTCCGAGGCGGGCCGCCGACGCCTTCCAAGCCTCAAAGCGACCGACTGCGACCTCCAGCCAGTCGGCAGTCCGGCTTGGGGTGCGGGGGATCGTCTCGCCAGGCCAGAGGGCAGCCAACACTTGCGCCCCGGCACGTTGGAGCCGGCGGAGCATCCGATGAGCCGGCTGCAGCCGCGCCTGGACAGCCAAGAGCTGCTTCTCAAGCGTTCGGTTCGCATCCGGCGCGATGTTGGTCCCTGCCTGACGGCGCGCCTCGCGATGGGCCTCAATGCTTTGGGCGGTGAAGGCGGAGTAGCCGGGGAAGTAGTCTGCACCAAAAAACAAGCAGTAGCTCAAGTTAAGCCAAAAACCCAGGCGGCAGGGGGCAGGAGAGGGGCGAGGAAGGCGGCTTACCGTCGATCAAATCCTCGATCCGGCCGAAGCCTTCATCCAGGGCTCGCCGGGTCTCAGCCCAGCTCGTCGCCTCGGTCTCATACTCTGCCTTCAGGGCGGCTTCGCTATCCTGCGCCGCCTGCAGGGCCGCCTTGTGGCTCTTCTCCTGGTCGGCCAGCTTCTTGGCCAGGCGATCACGCTCGTGGACCAAGGCAGCGTACTCGGCATCCTTGGTATGAAGGGCGGCTTTCGCTTCGCCGAGCTCCTTCCTCAAGTCAGCTTTGGCCCCTGAAGACAAAGAAAAAGAAAAATCAATAAGGAAAGAGTCGTTAAGAAAGATCCTACCCGACTGCTCAGCAGTCGGCCCGAATCTCGGGGACTACACCCAGTGGGTGCGCTGACGCGCCCCCACAGGAGACAAACAAGATCGAGTACTTACTTCGGCTGTCGGCCAGGTCGTCGGTCCTCCGGCTCAACTCCCAATCCTGGGAGTTGAAGGCGGCATCACGGAGGTTGTGATATTCCTGGAGTTCAGACAAGAGGCAAAAATAAGGTAGTCGTCAAGAAAGATCCGACCCGACTGCGCAGCCGTCGGCCTGAATCTCGGGGACTACACCGAGTGGGTGCGCTGACGCGCCCCCACGGAAGAAAATCAAGAGAGCAAAGCGGCCAAGAATAAAGGACTTACCCGGATGGTGGCTCGCGTCGACAGGAACTCCTAGGTGAACTGTTGCAGCAGGGCGGCCTAAGCTTGCAGGCGGCTCCGGACCCCTTGAGCCGCCACATTCAGCTCGCCAGTCCCCCCGCTGGGAGTCCACTCGGACGTGGCAGTGCTGGCCGCCTCCAGATCTTCCGCCGACTGGCCTGCGCCCGCGACTCGGTGCGACTCCGGCAGAGCGGCGCCTCCCCCTACGCACCGGCCCGTCACTGGCTGCACCTCGAGGCCGACTCTGTCCTTCGGCTCGCCCCCGGCCGGCCCCTCTGGCGCCGCTGATGACTGGCCGCCTTGGCCCACTCCGGTTGGCGCTGCTGGCGGCGTTCTCCTCGCAAAGGCCACAGGGTCCTCCCCCCTCTCCATCAGCGGCGGGTCTTGGACGATCTCCTCCGCCAAGGGCAATGGGGTGTCGGGGGCCATGGCTCGGAGGGGAATGGCGAGCAGCGGAGGCTGGTTGCGCGAACCCTCCGCCTCCGTCTCCGCGGTCGCCGCCTCTACCTGGGCCTTGGCTGCCGCGTCGGCCTGCTCCCTCGCCGCTTGGGCGGCCGCTTTCTCCGCCGCCTCGCGCTCCTCCCGCGCTTCACGGGCGTTCCACTCTGTGGCTTCTCTGAGGTCGGCGCGGGGGTCCACGCGGCGGGAGCTTGAAGAACCTCCAGTCGGCCCAACTACGGAGCCGCCCGGACCACGCTCAAGGGAAAGCGGCGCCCTGTCCAGCAAGCGGAAGAAGTTAAGAAGAACGCTCGAACAAGAAGAGAATGATGAAGAGCATGCGACAAGGCAATTGGCGACTTACGTTGAGACCGCCTGAGGCTGCTTCACCGCCTTGCGGAAGCGGGCCGCTTTCGCAGCCGCCTCGTCTCGCTTGGTCCCCGCGGTGGAGGCTTTGGACTTTTTCGGCCGACTGCCGAAGAGGCCTGAAGCGGCCCGACGCTTCTGTGCGCCACCGCCGGCAGCCGGCGCGATGGACGAGCCCGCGCCCTGATGGTCGGCTGCCGGCTAGCGACGCGGGGCGACTTCGGCTTCAGCATCATCTGGCCAGTCCTCGAAGCTCGCGGTGAGCCTTGAGCCCCCGGGCTCGGCGTCGTCCCCCACAACGGCGTCTTCCATGGCGGCCGCCCCCAAGTCCGGATCGTCGACATCGTCCGCCGTGCGGTCGGGGGCATACTGGCGTTCTATCCCCACTGTCCTGGTCGTCGGCGGGAGAAGGGGGTTCTGCTAAGAAGGACCGACTGATTAGAAGCCGGCCATCATGAAGCCGGCTACCAATGAAAAGAAGAAAGAAAGGAAAGCTTACCACGGGCGGAGGATTGGCGCGAGAATACGACGCCTTGCCGTATCGCCAGTCCTCGGCGAGCTTGCAATTGGAGATATAGTTTACCATATACGATACCTCCGCGTGAGGCATCTCCCTGGTGCTCAGCCGGCTTGGGTCGAAGTGGCCGCTCATCTGGCACATCATTTGGGGCCGGCTTTGGAGAGGGGATATCCGGCGCTCCACGAAGGCGGCCACCAAGTCGGCCCCGCTCAGGCCTTCCGACTGGATCATCACCCAAAGCCGGGAGACGGCGGCGTTCCCGGCCTGAGACAGCGACCAGGACCAGAAACTCCATGAAGGCTGCCTCCCAGCCGGCGCGCCGGCTACATAAGCCGGCAGGTTGACGTGGTCTCCTTGCTCGGCGACGTTCTTCACGTAGAAGTATGATTTCTGCCAGATCTTCACCGACTGGATCAGGGGGATGGGCAGGAAGTGGTTGTTCTCGCCCGCCCTCCTCATGGCGATGAAGGCCCCGCAGGGGGCGGGCACGCCTGCGACGAAGGTGCCGAGTTTGCTCTGGAAGAACTCCCCCCAGAGCTCCAGCGTGGGGAGCAGCCCCAAGAAACCTTCGGAGAGGGAGACGAAGGCCGACAGTAGCATTACCGCATTGGGCGTGAGGTGATGCGGCTGAAGGTTGTAGAACTCGAGGAAGGAGCGCAGAAATCCGCTCGCCGGAAGGCCGAAGCCGCGCAGGAAGTGCGAGCGGAAGACGACCCGCTCGCCCTCGTCCGGCGCCGGCGAAATCTCCGTCTCCGGCGCCAGGCGGACCCGCACAAGGTTGGTGTCGGGCAAGCGCCGAGTCTGGCGGAGGAACTCGACGTGATCCTCATGGACGTTGGAGCTGTCCCACGAGCTTGACAGCGCCATGGGAGCGAGACGATGTGGAGGCGCGGCGGCGCTGAGACGGGAGGCTGCGGCGGCAACGAGAAGAAGAAACGAAGACGATAAGGGGCGAAGCGAGAGGGAGCGTGCGAACCTCTGCCGCTCCCCCTCCTCCCCCTACTTATAGGCTCGCGTGGCGGAGCCGAGGAGGCGCGGCGTGGGGAAACGTGGGGATCGATCGTGCCCGCTCCCCCACATCCCGCGCTTATTGTTCCTTAACGGCGAAATAAAACCGTCGCGGGAAGGCAAGCGGTCCATGTGGGCCATGGAAGATCCGCGCTCGGACCAAGGCCTGCGAGTGGCGGGCCCGGGCCTGCGGCGGCATCCCATCGCGCGCGTGCGCTGGCAGGATCTCGCCGCCACATGGCCGCAGGAGGGCCCGCGGTCAGCGCACAGGTCGCCCCCTTTCCCGCCTGCAAGACGCGGAGCTCTCTGAAGTCGGCATACACCCGCAAAGCCGGCTCTTCGGGATGGGAAGCTGACCAAGCTTCTCGTCCCTTTGTCCGCCTCGGAGCTCGATCATCTTCGGGGACTACTGTCGGAGTAAATAGCCATGGGTAGCCTAGCCGGCTTCCCCTGGCCCTTCTGAAAAAATTACGAGCCCGTCCGGCTCTCAAGAATCCAAGACATGGACCCGCCTTCCCCTTGCTGGCTGCCATCCAGGCCGGCTTTCGGAAGGCCGCCCGACTTTAGCCCTCATGAAGAACGCCACGGGAGGGCCGACTTCGGGAAGCCAGCCATGAGAAGGCCGACTCCAAGAAGCCGGCTCCCATAAAGCGGTCGAGACCGTAGCCTCAAAGTTTGCACCCACCTAACAGCGGTGCGACGGGGCGTGGCTACAGTAAAGCCTGCCACCCCCGAATCCCGGAGCACGCCTGGCATAGTGCGCCGTACGGAGTAGCCATGACCCGTCCGGCGCGGCACTGTTGCCACGTTGACCCTGATGTCACCCACGACGGGCCGCCAGCGTGGCCCACAGATGGTGGACCCCTTCGGGCAGAGAGACGCCCGAAGGCGGCCACGCCTCCAACCAGTCGGCCCAAGATAGAGCTGGATCCCCGCAGCCGGCTTGCCACCTCCCTCGAAGGAGACGCCCCATTAAGGAGACAAGACGCGGTGAGGCTACAGCGATCGCCCGACGGGCGGCGGCACTGTAGCCGCGCCTACCACGATGAAGCCCACATCACCAAGATGGAGCCATAGTAACCAGCCGCCGACCAGGCCCTGGACAGTGGGGCCTGCCTGTCGACCAAGGGGCCGGCAGCCGGCGGGACCCACCAATCGGTGGGCCCCAGCAGCCGGCGCAGAAGCCGGCGAGCGCAGTCACAGACGGCTGGGCCCCGCGCCCAGTCGGATTACCATTGTACCCCCGGGGAGTAGGCCTATATAAACCCCCCGGGGCACCCATGCAAAGGGTTGGACCCCCTACTAATCCTAGACACCACACAAGGAGAAGAAGCAGGCTAGCCGTGCCCTTCTTCCTCCTCCCACCAAACAGCTCAAGGAGCATTGTGTAGCTACTTGTTCATCTAGTGATCATGCGGAGACCCCGCAGAGCAGCAGTAGGGGTGTTATCTCCATGGAGATCCCCAAAGCTGGGTAAGATCCGCTGGCGTGCATGTCTTCGCCTTATCCCGTTTCCAGGCACCGGCGATGTCTTACTGGCTCCCACAATGATAAGCCACCCGTTGGCATATGTTGCACCTACCACCCGACATCCAATATATCGATCTTTACGTCTCGACAATTTTGAGACTCCTCGTCATGTCCCCGATCTCATCCGGGACTCCGAACTCCTTCGGTACATCAAAACTCGTAAACTCATAATATAACTGTCATCGAAACCTTAAGCGTGCGGACCCTACGGTTCGAGAACAATGTAGACATGACCGAGACATGTCTTCGGTCAATAACCAATAGCGGAACCTGGATGCTCATATTGGCTCCTACATATTCTACGAAGATCTTTATCGGTCAGACCGCATAACAACATACATTGTTCCCTTTGTCATCGGTATGTTACTTGCCCGAGATTCGATCGTCGGTATCCTATACCTAGTTCAATCTCATTACCGGCAAGTCTCTTTACTCGTTTTGTAATACATCATACCGCAACTAACTCATTAGTTGCAATGCTTGCAACGCTTATGTGATGTGCATTACCGAGAGGGCCCAGAGATACCTCTCCGACAATCGGAGTGACAAATCCTAATCTCGAAATACGCCAACCCAACATGTACCTTTGGAGACACCTGTAGAGCTCCTTTATAATCACCCAGTTACGTTGTGACGTTTGGTAGCACACAAAGTGTTCCTCCGGCAAACGGAAGTTGCATAATCTCATAGTCATAGGAACATGCATAAGTCATGAAGAAAGCAATAGCAACATACTAAATGATCGGGTGCTAAGCTAATGGAATGGGTCATGTCAATCACATCATTCTCCTAGTGATGTGATCCCGTTAATCAAATAACAACTCTTTTGTTTATGGTTAGGAAACATAACCATCTTCGATTAACGAGCTAGTCAAGTAGAGGCATACTAGTGACACTCTGTTTGTCTATATATTCACACATGTATTATGTTTCCGGTTAATACAATTCTCGCATGAATAATAAACATTTATCATGATATAAGGAAATAAATAATAACTTTATTATTGCCTCTAGGGCATATTTCCTTCAGTCTCCCACTTGCACTAGAGTCAATAATCTAGATCACATCGCCATGTGATTTAACATCAATAGTTCACATCTTTATGTGATTGGTTCACATCTCCATGTGAGTAACACCCAAAGGGTTTACTAGATTCAATAATCTAGTTCACATCGCTATGTGATTAAGACCCAAAAAGTGATCATGTTTTACTTGTGAGAGAAGTTTAGTCAACGGGTCTACCACATTCAGATCCGTATGTATTTTGCAAATTTCTATGTCAACAATGCTCTGCTCAGAGCTACTCTAGCTAATTGCTCCCACTTTCAATATGTATCCAGATTGAGACTTAGAGTCATCTGGATTAGTGTCAAAACTTGCATCGACGTAACCCTTTACGACGAACCTTTTTGTCACCTCCATAATCGAGAAACATATCCTTATTCCACTAAGGATAATTTTGACCGTTGTCCAGTGATCTACTCCTAGATCACTATTGTACTACCTTGCCAAAATCAGTGTAGGGTATACAATAGATCTGGTACATAGCATGGCATACTTTATAGAACCTATGGCTGAGGCATAGGGAATGACTTTCATTCTCTTTCTATCTTCTGTCGTGGTCGGGTTTTGAGTCTTACTCAATTTCACACCTTGTAACACAGACAAGAACTCTTTCTTTGACTGTTCTATTTTGAACTACTTCAAAATCTTGTCAAGGTATGTACTCATTGGAAAAAAAACTTATCAAGCTTCTTGATCTATCTCTATAGATCTTGATGTTCAATATGTCAGCAGCTTCACCGAGGTCTTTCTTTGGAAAATTCCTTCCAAACACTCCTTTATGCTTTGCAGAATAATTCTACATTATTTCCGATCAATAATATGTCATTCACATATACTTATCAGAAATGCTGTAGTGCTCCCACTCACTTTCTTGTAAATACAGGCTTCATCGCAAGTCTATATAAAACTATATGCTTTGATCAACTTATCAAAGCGTATATTCCAACTCCGAGATGCTTGCACCAGTCCATAGATGGATCGCTGGAGCTTGCATATTTTGTTAGCACCTTTAGGATTGACAAAACCTTCTGGTTGTATCATATACAAATCTTCTTTAATAAATCTATTAAGGAATGCAGTTTTGTTTATTCATTTGCCAGATTTCATAAAATGCGGCAATTGCTAACATGATTCGGACAGACTTAAGCATAGATACGAGTGAGAAACTCTCATCGTAGTCAACACCTTGAACTTGTCGAAAACCTTTTGCGACAATTCTAGCTTTGTAGATAGTAACACTACTATCAGCGTCCGTCTTCCTCTTGAAGATCCATTTATTCTCAATTACTTGCCGATCATCGAGCAAGTCAACCAAAGTCCATACTTTGTTCTCACACATGGATCCCATCTCAGATTTCATGGCCTCAAGCCATTTTGCGGAATCTGGGCTCACCATCGCTTCTTCATAGTTTGTAGGTTCGTCATGGTCAAGTAGCATGACCTCTAGAACAGGATTACCATACCACTCTGGTGCGGATCTCACTCTAGTTTACCTACGAGATTCGGTAGTAACTTGATCTGAAGTTACATGATCATCATCATTAGCTTCCTCACTAATTGGTGTAGTAGTCACAGGAACATATTTCTGTGATGAACTACTTTCCAATAAGGGAGAAGGTACAATTACCTTATCAAGTTCTACTTTCCTCCCACTCACTTTTCGAGAGAACCTCCTTCTATAGAAAGGATCCATTCTTAGCAACGAATGTCTTGCCTTTGGATATGTGATAGAAGGTGTACCCAACAGTAACTTTTTGGGTATCCTATGAAGACACACTTTTCTGATTTGGGTTTGAGCTTATCAGGATGAAACTTTTTCACATAAGCATTGCAACCCCAAACTTTAAGAAACGACAACTTTGGTTTCTTGCCAAACCACAGTTCATACGGTGTCATCTCAACAGATTTAGATGGTGCCCTTTTAACGTGAATGCAGTTGTCTCTAATGCATAACCCCAAAACGATAGTGGTAGATCGGTAAGAGACATCATAGATTGCACTATATCCAATAAAGTATGGTTATGACGTTCGGACACACCATTATGCTGTGGTGTTCCATGTGGCATGAGTTTGTGAAACTATTCCACATTGTTTTAATTGAAGACCAAACTCGTAACTCAAATATTTGTCTCCGCGATCAGATCGTAGAAACTCTATTTTCTTTTCACGATGATTTTCCACTTCACTCTGAAATTCTTCGAACTTTTCAAATGTTTTAGACTTATGTTTCATCAAGTAGATATACCCATATCTGCTCAAATCATCTGTGAAGTTCAAAAAATAACGATACTTGCCGTGAGCCTTAACACTCATCAGACCGCATACATCAGTATGTATTATTTCCAATAAGTCAGTTGCTCGCTCCGGAGAACGGAGTCTTAGTCATCTTGCCCATGAGGCATGGTTCGCAAGCATCAAGTGATTCATAATCAAGTGATTCCAAAATCCCATCAGCATGGAGTTTCTTCATGCGCTTTACACCAATATGACCTAAACGGCAGTGCTACAAATAAGTTGCACTATCATTATTAACTTTGCATCTTTTGGTTTCAATATTATGATTATGTGTATCACTACGATCGAGATCCAACGAACTATTTTCATTGGTTGTGTAACCATATAAGGTTTTATTCATGTAAACAGAACAAAAATTTATTCTCTTACTTAAATGAATAACCGTATTACAATAAACATGATCAAATCATATTCATGCTTAACGCAAACACCAAATAACACTTATTCAGGTTCAACACTAATCCCGAAAGTATAGGGAGTGTGCGATGATGATCATATCAATCTTGGAACCACTTCCAACACACATCGTCACTTCACCCTTAACTAGTCTCTGTTTATTCTGCAACTCCCGTTTCGAGTTACTAATCTTAGCAACTGAACTAGTATCAAATACTGAGGGGTTGCTATAAACACTAGTAAAGTACACATCAATAACATGTATATCAAATATACTTATGTTCACTTTGCCATCCTTCTTATCTGCCAATCACTTGGGGTAGTTCCGCTTCCAGTGACCAGTCCCTTTGCAGTAGAAACACTTAGTCTCAGGCTTAGGACCAGACTTGGACTTCTTCACTTGAGCAGCAACTTGCTTGCTGTTCTTCTTGAAGTTCCCCTTCTTCCCTCTGCCCTTTTCTTGAAACTAGTGGTCTTGTCTACCATCAACACTTATGTTTTTCTTGATTTCTACCTTCGTCAATTTCCGCATTACGAAGAGCTTGGGAATCGTTTCCGTTATCCCTTGCATATCATAGTTCATCACGAAGTTCTACTAACTTGGTGATGGTGACTAGAGAATTCTGGCAATCACTATCTTATCTAGAAGATTAACTCCCACTTGATTCAAGCGATTGTAGTACTCAGACAATCTGGGCACATGCTCACTAGTTGAGCGATTCTCCTCCATCTTTTAGCTATAGAACTTGTTGGAGACTTCATATCTCTCAACTCGGGTATTTGCTTGAAATATTAACTTCAACTCCTGGAACATCTCATATGCTCCATGACGTTCAAAACGTCTTTGAAGTCCCGATTCTAAGCCATTAAGCATGGTGCACTAAACTATCAAGTAGTCATCATATTGAGCTAGCCAAACGTTCATAACGTCTGCATCTGCTCCTGCAATAGGTCCGTCACCTAGCGGTGCATCAAGGACATAATTCTTCTGTGCGGCAATGAGGATAAACCTCAGATCACGGATCCAATCCGCATCATTGCTACTAACATCTTTCAACACAATTTTCTCTAGGAACATATCAAAATAAACACATGGAAGAAACAACACGAGCTATTGATCTACAACATAATTTGCAAAATACTACTAGGACTAAGTTCATGATAAATTTAAGTTCAATTAATCATATTACTTAAGAACTCCCACTTAGATAGACATCCCTCTAATCCTCTAAGTGATCACGTGATCCAAATCAACTAAACCATGTCCGATCATCACGTGAGATGGAGTAGTTTCAATGGTGAACATCACTATGTTGATCATATCTACTATATGATTCACGCTCGACCTTTCGGTCTCCGTGTTCTGAGGCCATATCTGTATATGCTTGGCTCGTCAAGTATAACCTGAGTATTCCACGTGTGCAACTATTTTGCACCCGTTGTATTTGAACGTAGAGCCTATCACACCCGATCATCACGTGGTGTCTCAGCACGAAGAACTTTCGCAACGGTGCATACTCAGGGAGAACACTTCTTGATAATTAGTGAGAGATCATCTTAAAATGCTACCGTCAATCAAAGCAAGATAAGATGCATAAAAGATAAACATCACATGCAATCAATATAAGTGATATGATATGGCCATCATCATCTTGTGGTTGTGATCTCCATCTTCGAAGCACCGTCATGATCACCATCGTCATCGGTGCGACACCTTGATCTCCATCGTAGCATCGTTGTCGTCTCGCCAATCTTATGCTTCCACGACTATCGCTACCGCTTAGTGATAAAGTAAAGTATTACAGCACGATTGCATTGCATACAATAAAGCGACAACCATATGGCTCCTGCCAGTTGCCGATAACTCGGTTACAAAACATGATCATCTCATACAATAAAATTTAGCATCATGTCTTGACCATATCACATCACAACATGCCCTGCAAAAACAAGTTAGACGTCCTCTACTTTGTTCTTGCAAGTTTTACGTGGCTGCTATGGGCTTAAGCAAGAACCAATCTTACCTACGCATCAAAACCACAACGATAGTTTGTCAAGTTGGTGCTATTTTAACCTTCGCAAGGACCGGGCGTAGCCACACTCGGTTCAACTAAAGTTGGAGAAACTGTCACCCGCTAGCCACCTTTGTGCAAAGCACGTCGGGAGAACCGGTCTCGCGTAAGCGTACGCGTAATGTCGGTCCGGGCCGCTTCATCCAACAATACCGCCAAACCAAAGTATGACATGCTGGTAAGCAATATGACTTATATCGCCCACAACTCACTTGTGTTCTACTCGTGCATATAACATCAACAAATAAAACCTAGGCTCGGATGCCACTGTTGGGGAACGTAGTAATTTCAAAAAATTTCCTACGCACACGCAAGATCATGGTGATGCATAGCAACGAGAGGGGAGAATGTGATCTACGTACCCTTGTAGACCGACAGCGGAAGCATTGTGACAACGCGGTTGATGTAGTCGTACGTCTTCACGATCCGACCGATCCAAGCACCGTTACTCCGGCACCTCCGAGTTCTTGGCACATGTTCAGCTCGATGACGATCCCCGGGCTCCGATCCAGCAAAGCATCGGGGAGGAGTTCCGTCAGCACGACGGCATGGTGACGATCTTGATGTTCTACCGTCGCAGGGCTTCGCCTAAGCACCGCTACAATATGACCGAGGTGGAATATGGTGGAGGGGGGCACCGCACATGGCTAAGGAACGATCACGAAGATCAACTTGTGTGTCTAGAGGTGCCCCCCTGCCCCCGTATATAAAGGAGCAAGGGGGAGGGGGTGGCCGGCCTAGGAGGGGGCGTGCCAAGGGGAGTCCTACTCCCACCGGGAGTAGGACTCCTTCCTTCCTTGTTGGAGTAGGAGAAGGGGAAAGAGGGGGAGAGGAAGAAGGAAAAGGGGGCTGCGCCCCTTGTCCAATTCGGACCAGAGGGGGGCGCAGGCCTCCTTCCTTTTGGTCTCTCTCCTCTATCCCCGTATGGCCCAATAATGCCCATATACTCCCCGACGAATTCCCGTAACTCTCCGGTACTCCGAAAGATACCCGAATCACTCGGAACCTTTCCGATGTCCGAATATAGTCGTCCAATATATCGATCTTTACGTCTCGACCATTTCGAGACTCCTCGTCATGTCCCCGATCTCATCCGGGACTCCGAACTCCTTCGGTACATCAAAACTCGTAAACTCATAATATAACTGTCATCGAAACCTTAAGCGTGCGGACCCTACGGTTCGAGAACAATGTAGACATGACCGAGACATGTCTTCGGTCAATAACCAATAGCGGAACCTGGATGCTCATATTGGCTCCTACATATTCTACGAAGATCTTTATCGGTCAGACCGCATAACAACATACGTTGTTCCCTTTGTCATCGGTATGTTAATTGCCTAAGATTCGATCGTCGGTATCCTATACCTAGTTCAATCTCGTTACCGGCAAGTCTATTTACTCGTTTTGTAATACATCATCCCGCAACTAACTCATTAGTTGCAATGCTTGCAAGGCTTATGTGATGTGCATTACCGAGAGGGCCCAGAGATACCTCTCCGACAATCGGAGTGACAAATCCTAATCTCGAAATACGCCAACCCAACATGTACCTTTGGAGACACCTGTAGAGCTCCTTTATAATCACCCAGTTACGTTATGACGTTTGGTAGCACACAAAGTGTTCCTCTGACAAACGGGAGTTGCATAATCTCATAGTCATAGGAACATGTATAAGTCATTAAGAAAGCAATAGCAACATACTAAACGATCGGGTGCTAAGCTAATGGAATGGGTCATGTCAATCACATCATTCTCCTAATGATGTGATCCCGTTAATCAAATAACAACTCTTTTGTTTATGGTTAGGAAACATAACCATCTTCGATTAACGAGCTAGTCAAGTAGAGGCATACTAGTGACACTCTGTTTGTCTATGTATTCACACATGTATTATGTTTCTGGTTAATACAATTCTAGCATGAATAATAAACATTTATCATGATATAAGGAAATAAATAATAACTTTATTATTGCCTCTAGGGCATATTTCCTTCAATTGCTACGCTAGCTCAGAACGTGCCAGGCGGTCTTGTTGTAGGGTACTCCGGGCGCGCTTGACAGTGTCCGGCGTTTTGAAGGCCGAACTGGAGAACTGCCTAGAGAGGCTGCTTTGTACTTCTGCTGCGAGCGCTGCCGTGTGCTCCTCCGTTCGGAGGGAGCGTTCGGTGTTCCCATTAACCATGATTACACCTCTAGGGCCTGGCATCTTGAGCTTGAGGTATGCATAGTGCGGTACCGCGTTGAATTTTGCGAATGCGGTTCGCCCGAGCAGTGCGTGATAGCCACTACGGAACGGGACTATGTCGAAGATTAACTCCTCGCTCCGGAAGTTATCCGGAGATCCGAAGACCACTTCCAGTGTGACTGAGCCTGTACAGTTGGCTTCTACACCTAGTATGACGCCTTTAAAGGTCGTTTTGGTGGGCTTGATCCTCGAGGGATCTATGCCCATTTTTCGGACTGTATCCTGGTAAAGCAGCTTCAGGCTGCTGCCGCCGTCCATGAGGACTCTTGTGAGATGAAATCCGTCAATGATTGGGTCTAGAACCAATGCGGCGAAGCCGCCATGACGGATGCTAGTGGGGTGGTCCCTTCTATCAAAGGTGATCGGGCAGGAGGACCATGGGTTGAACTTTGGGGTAATGGCTCCATCGCATATATGTCCCGTAACGCACGATTCCGCTCGCTCTTGGGGATGTGGGTTGCGTATATCATGTTCACCGTCCGCACTTGCGGGGGGAATCCCTTCTGTCCACCGTTGTTCGGTGGCCTGGGCTCCTCCTCATTGTCTCTATACAACCCCTTGTCTTTGTTTTCGGCTCTTAACTTGCCTGCCTGCTTGAACACCCAACAATCCCTGTTGGTGTGATTGGCTGGCTTTTTGGGGGTGCCATGTATCTGGCACAAGCGGTCGAGTATTCGGTCCAAACTGGACGGGCCCTGAGTATTTCTTTTGAATGCCTTTTTCCGTTGACCGGATTTGTAGCCTCAGAATCCGGCATTAACTGCCGTATCCTCGTTGCTGTCGCTGTTAACGCGGCGCTTTTGTTTGTTCTGACGCGACCTATCGCTTTTGTCCTTGGTATTCGAATTACCAGGGTTCTTGGTTAAATTGTTGCTGTGAGCTAGCCAGATGTCTTCTCCCGCGCAAAAGCGGGTCATGAGTGTCATGAGGGCTGCCATAGATTTCGGCTTTCCCTGTCCCAGGTGCCGGGCAAGCCACTCGTCATGGATATTATGCTTGAAGGCCACTATGGCCTCTGCGTCCGGACAGTCGACTATCTGGTTTTCTTTGTTAGGAACCGTGTCCAGAATTGCCTCGCCGATTCCTCTGGCTGCTGAATTATGTGGCTTAGGTCATCGGCGTCCGGTGGTCGCACATAAGTGCCCTGGAAGTTGTCAAGGAATGCGGCTTCCAGGTCCTCCCAAGAACCGATTGAGTCTGCTGGCAAGCTGTTAAGCCAATGCTGGGACGGTCCCTTAAGTTTGAGTGGGAGGTATTTGATGGCGTGTAGATCATCACCGCGGGCCATGTGGATATGAAGGAGATAATCCTCGATCCATACCGCAGGATCTGTTGTGCCATTGTACGATTCGATGTTTACGGGTTTGAATCCCTCAGGGTTTTATGATCCATTACTTCTGAAGCATAGTGGGTGTGCGGCGCCTCTGTATTGGGCTATATCACGACGCAGCTCGAAGGAGCTTTGTCTGTTGAGTTCGGCCCGGCCGGATTTATTGCATCCGGAGTGACGATCACCGTCACTTGCCGTGGGGCACCTGCGCGATCCGTAGATCGATCTTGTTTGCCTTGCCTTGTCCTCCAGTATGTCGCGTAGGTCGGGCGCATTTTCCCGTGCCTTAGTATGCTTGACACAGCGTCGGGGCATGGCTTGAGTGGAGGGCCAAGAGGCCTCTCTGTCGCGGCCACGAGGTGGCTAGTCGGCCATGTCATGCGCTGGTGATGTAGGTGCTTCCTCCTCTATTCGGGGTAGCAGCCTGCGCTTTGGGTAACTCTTGGAGGGGCGTTCAAGTTCATACTCTTCGGCCGCAAGGACTTCAGTCCATCTGTGAGCTAGCGAATCCTGATCAGCTTTAAGATGTTGCTGCTTTTTCTTGAGGCTATTTGCCGTGGCCATAAGCCTGCGTTTAAAACGCTCTTGTTCGGCGAGATCTTCTGGCACGACGAACTCGTCGTCGTCGAGGCTTGCCTCGTCTTCGGAGGGAGGCGTATAATTATCGTCCTCAACCTCTTGGTCCACCGCCCTCTCATGAGGGCTGGCTTCTTTGTCCTCCTGTGCTGAATCTTGCTGGAGGGGGTGTTCTTCGGCGCTATCCGGAGTAGTATTATCTCCCGTGCCGGAATCACTGTTTTTGCTTTGGCGGGATTTAGAGCGGCGCCGCTGCCGCCGGCGCTTGGGCTGTTTCTTAGAGGTATCGTCCCCCGCTGTTCCATCGCCATCTCCATCCTTTGGAGTGTCCACCATATATATGTCATATGACGAGGTGGCCTTCCAGCGCCCTACAGGTGCTGGTTCTTGTTCGTCTCCTGCATCGTCGTCCATGCCGTCGATGTCTTCGGAGTCGAAGTCAAGCATGTCGGTTAAGTCGTCGACAGTGGCTACGAAGTGGGTGGTGGGTGGGTTTTGAATTTTTTTCATCGTCCGTATCCCAACCTTGCTGACCGTAGTCCGGCCAGGGCTCTCCCGATAAAGAGAGAGACTTTAGAGAATTCAGGATGTCGCCGAAGGGCTAGTGCTGAAAGATGTCCGCGGCGGTGAACTCCATTATCGGCGCCCAATCGGATTCGATCGGCAGGGGCGCGGGGGGCTCGGAGTTCGGAGAGGAATCCGGCTCCTCGGAGTCACGGGCCATGCGGAGTGCGGGGCTGGAGTTCGGCTCGATCGCCTCTGAGATTGCAGCCCTGAGGCAGCGTCCAACCACTGATCCTCGATCGGCGCAGTAGGCTCCGAATCAGTGGTCAGAACCGATGCGTGTGCGGCCTCCAAGGCGCTGTTCGGCGGCAGAGCTATATCATGCCCATCGAGACAGTGCGGCGCGCTTGGCTGTGGCTCGAATCCGTTGAAGATCAAGTCCTCACGGATGTCAGGCATGTAGTTTAGGCTTCCAAACCTGACCTGATGGCCAGGGGCGTAGCTTTCGATCTGCTCAAGGTGGCCAAGCGAATTGGCCCGCAGTGCGAAGCCGCCGAAGAAGAAGATCTGTCCGGGGAGAAAAGTCTCACCCTGGACTGCATCGTTGTTGATGATCAAAGGAGCCATCGGGCCTAAAAGCGACGACACAGAGGAACTCTCAATGAAAGCACCAATGTTGGTGTCAAAACCGGCGGATCTCGGGTAGGGGGTCCCGAACTGTGCGTCTAGGCCGGATGGTAACAGGAGGCAAGGTACACGATGTTTTACCCAGGTTCCGGCCCTCTTGATGGAGGTAAAACCCTACGTCCTGCTTGATTAATATTGATGATATGGGTAGTACAAGAGTAGATCTACCACGAGATCAAGGAGGCTAAACCCTAAAAGCTAGCCTATGGTATGATTGTTGTATGATGAAGTTGTCCTACGGACTAAAACCCTCCGGTTTATATAGACACCGGAGAGGGTTAGGGTTACACAAAGTCGGTTACAATGGTAGGAGATCTTGAATATCTGCATCGCCAAGCTTGCCTTCCACGCCAAGGAAAGTCCCATCCGGACCCGGGACGAAGTCTTCAATCTTGTATCTTCATATATAGTCCTGGAGTCCGGCTGAAGGTATAGTCCGGCTACCCGAACACCCCCTAATCCAGGACTCCCTCACCCGTGGAGTCGTTGCAATGCCTCACCCCGTCTTTAAAGACGGCACCGTTGCTAAGGGAGCTTTGGCTGTCGGCCAGACTCTCAGGCTAGGTGGTTTCCTTATGACCGCCCGTTCGGCTGCTGCGCTGACGATGACCTCTCGGGTCATCGAAAGCAATATTCACGTCAGCTCGGAATTCGCCGAGTAGCTAGATCCCATGGAGCTCTCTTCCCAAAACGAGCTCTTGGATCACTTCGCCGCCCTGGGAGTCGCAACGGATTACGACCAGATTGGGCCTAAACCCGATCTGAGAGAGATTAACTCTCCCCAGGTCACCCATCACATTGTCGTGGTAGAGGGACAATGCGGCGACCCTTCATCTATCTTAAGGACTAGCTATGTCCGTATTCCTGATCCCTCCAAGCCGGATACCCGCGGAGGGGAGGACATCACTCAAGACCTGAACTTAAAGTCAGGCAACGGGCTAGATTCATTGGACAGCATCCAAGAATCCAAACTTCCGAGTTCAGAAACTCCTTGGCCCCTGGGTCTCAGATTGGGTGAGGTTTCGGATTTGATTCCACCCACCCGTACATAAGCGATCTATCCCAAATTAGGCAAGAGCCCGAAGAAAAAGTACATCATTACTGGGCCAGATTCCTCCTGGTTATGAACAAGATAAAGGACTGCCGCGAGGAAGACGCAATTTCATTCTTCTACAATAATTGCACTGACAAGGGAATCCTCAATGCCATAAGTCGCCGTGATATTACAGGCTTCGCTGACTTGGCGTCCATAGTACGAAAGTACTGTGTGATGGAAAGCGCCTGGAAAACCAAAATAAAATTTTGGGACAATCCGGCCTTGAATACAAACCCAGTCCGAAATAAAAGGGTGCATCATCGCTAGACACCCGGGTTCAATACCAAAAGGCAAAATCCCTCTACAGGGCACAGAACCGTGCTGGAAGGATGGCTTAATGGACCCTGTAAAATTCACAGTGCAGAGGGCGCCACACCAACTCATAGCCTTAGAGCATGTTGGATACTCTGGCAGGTGGCAAAAATTGGCGAAGATCTTCTAAATCCAGAAGCCACAGAAAGCCACCCCAGAGACACCAGTACGGTATTAACAGTCTTCGAGACTTTCGCATCGAATAATATGTGAAAAAGAACACTCCGCAGCCTTGCCGAAGCCTACCAAGTAGCAACAATAAACCCATGGAGCGACACGGCTATTACTTTTAACGCCAGTGATGAACCTAAATTCTGAACAGCCCGAGCACCAGCCGCATTGGTCCTCAGTCCAATAGTGGACGGCTTTCAAATTACCAAGGTACTCATGGATGGCGGCAGCGGATTGAACCTCATTTATGAGGAAACCCTTCAAAAAATGGAAATAGACTGGAACCGCATCGAGCAAAGCAGCACAACCTTTAGAGGAATAATCCCCAGTCGGGAAGCGTGCTGTACAGGAAAAATCACACTAGATGTGGTGTTCGGCATGCCGGATAATTACAGGTCCGAAGAGGTCACGTTCCAGGTGGCCCCGTTCAGTAGCGGATATCACGCTCTGCTAGGGCGGGAAGCGTTTACAGTCTTCCAAGCAATACCCCATTACGGGTACATGAAGCTCTAGATGCCTGGGCCTAACGGAATCATCACTCTCGCTAGTGATCCGGACATAGCACTCCGCGCCGAAAACAAGACAACCGCACTGGCCCTGGAGGCGCTATCCGAAGCCCTAGCGGCTGAGGAACTGACTGCGCTGCGCTCCATGGTGAATAGGGATGATGTGATACTCGATAAAAGATCCAAGTCCACCTCCTTTAAACCGGCGGACGAAATAGTCAAATTCTAGGTCCATCCAACGGACCCCAATAAAACAGCTTCCATCGGGGCACAGTTAAACCCTGATGTAGACGCCGCACTGCGAAAGTTCCTACGAGAGAACTGGGACATTTTCGCCTGGCACCCTTCAGACATGCCAGGAATCCCACGCAGGCTAGCCGAACACAGCTTAAATATCCTAAAAGGATTCAAGCCAGTCAAATAGGCTCTTCGGCGTTTTTCCAAACCTAAGAGACAGGCCATGGGAGAGGAACTAGCCAAGCTATTGGAGGCCGGATTCATCAAAGATGTAAAACACCCGGACTGGCTAGCAAACCTGGTGATGGTACCAAAGAAGGACAAATCCTGGCGCCTGTGCGTTGATTTCAAAGACCTTAACAAGGCTTGCCCAAAGGATCCCTTCCCTCTCCCCCGCATCGATCAAATTATTGCCGCTACCGCAGGACACGATTCGTTGTGTTTCCTCGACGCATACTCCGGCTACCATCAAATAAAGATGGCAGAGTCAGACCAAGCCGCAACAGCGTTCATCACACCATACGGCCCATTCTGCTTCAACACAATGCCCTTCGGGCTCAAAAACATCGGCGCAACATATCAGCGCATGATTCAGACATGTCTGGCAAACCAGATCGGCAAAACAGTGGAGGCATGCGTAGATGATGTGGTCGTTAAAACAAGACATGTCGAATCTCTAGTAGACGACTTGAGGCTAACATTCGATAACCTCCGAACATATGACATCAAGCTCAACCCGGAAAAATGCGTTTTCGGCGTTCCAGCCGAAAAGCTCTTGGGCTTCATTGTATCCGGTAGAGGAATTGAAGCAAATCCAGCCAAGATCCGAGCTCTGTCACAATTGGATATCCCGAAGGACCTCAAACAAATATAAAAATTAACCGGATGCGTGGCGGCTCTAAGCTGCTTTATCTCCCGCTTAGGAGAAAAGGCCCTACCCCTTTACCGTCTCCTTCGGTGCACCGAACACTTCGAGTGGACGGATGCAGCCACGGCCGGACTCGACGAAATAAAAGCCATCTTGGCAACAAACCCAGTCCTGGCCGCGCCAAACATTGGCGAACTAATGCTATTATACATTGCAGCAACCCATCAGGTCGTAAACGCAGTGCTCGTCGTCGAACGAGAAACGGACGGACACAAATTCCCCCTTCAAAAGCCGGTCTACTATGTGTCCACAGTCCTTACTCCGTGCAAGTCACGGTACCCGCATTATCAAAAGATTGCGTACGCGGTATTTATGGCATCCCGGAAGCTGCGACACTACTTTCAAGAGTGTTCAATAACAGTAGCCTCGGAAGTGCCACTTAACGATATTATAAACAACCGCGATGCGACGGGCCGGATTGCAAAATGGGATTGCAAAATGGGCCATTGAGCTCCTCCCGTTCGACATCACTTACAAGCCACGGCGAGCTATCAAGTCACAAGTTTTGTCCGACTTCGTCGCAGAATGGACGAAGGCCAAACTCCCTAAAGAGTATGGCACATATTCAAATTGGGTCATGCACTTCGACGGCTCCAAAATGTTGGCCGGTCTAGGGGCTGGCGTCGTTTTGACGTCCCCCACAGGAGACACAGTTCAATACGTACTCCAGATAATGTACACAGACTCCAACAACGTAGCCGAATATGAGGCCCTTTTACATGGTCTCCGGATGGCAGTATCCATGGGAATTCAACGCCTAGAGGTGCGCAGGGACTCGAACCTCGCAATTTCCCAAATAAATGGAGACTTTGATGCCAAGGATCCAAAAATGGCAGCTTATCGCAATGCCGTCCTAAAAATGTCAGCTCGATTCGAAGGGCTCGAATTTCACCATATAGCCTGGGAAAATAATCAGGCGGCAGATGTCCTGGCACGCATCGGCGCAAAACGCGATGTAGTCCCCCCAACATCTTCCTGGAAAGGCTGTTCAAGCCATCCGTAGTATGGGAAGGGGAACCCGGCAACAACAGCCCGGACCCAACCGCACTGCCCGACACCGAACACTCTGACATAATTGGAGGCTCTGCCAATGAAATAACACTTTCAGCGCACGTAATAATGGTCGTCATCGCCCCGTGGACAGAACCATTCCTCGCCTACCTTACTAGGGAGGAACTCCCCGAGGACCAAAATGAGGCACGCTGCATAGTGCGGCGATCTAAAGCCTATAAAGTCCATGAGGGAGAGCTTTATAAGAAAAGAACGACCGGAGTCCTTCAAAGGTGCATCTCCGAAGAGGAAGGGCGGAACCTCTTGGCTGAAATTCATGCCGGACTCGGCAGTCATCACGCTGCAGCTCGGTCCCTTGTAAGCAAGGCCTTCCGTACATGCTTTTATTGGCCGACGGCCCAAGCAGACGCCCAGGACATAGTCCAACGATGCGTCGGTTGCCAGCTTTTTGCAAACCAAAGCCATATGCCACCCACCACCCTCCAAACTATCCCCATCACTTAGCCCTTCGCGGTCTGGGGGCTTGACATGGTTGGACCCCTTAAAGGCGGAACCCACAAGAAAAAAATACTTACTGGTCATGGTGGATAAGTTCACCAAATGGATAGAAGCCAAGCCTGTTAAGACGGCCGAATCCGGACCGGTGATAGACTTTATATCCGGGGTTGTACACCGTTACGGCATCCCCCACAGCATTATCACTGATAACGGCACGAACTTTACGGCCGGCGAGGTAAAACTCTGGTGCAAAAACATGGGCATCAAGCTCGATTATGCTTCCGTCTATCACCCACAAACTAACGGCCAGGTCGAATGTGCAAATGGTCTTATCATGAGCGGCATCAAACCCAGATTAGTGCAGTCCCTTAAGGAATCTAATATGCACTGGGTAGAGGAGCTCGACTCCGTACTCTGGGGGCTGCGGACCACGCCGAATCGCACCACCGGATACACACCATTCTTCATAGTGTACGGCGTAGAGGCAGTTTTTACCTGCGACATAATTCATGACTCACCTCGAGTGCGCATGTACGAAGAAAGAGAATCCGAGCTCGATCGGCAGGACAGTTTGGACGCCTTGGAGGAAGAGCGTGACGTGTCAAAAGCCCGTTCCGCATTCTATCAACAGCAGGCTCGAAGATACCAAAGCAGAGAAGTACAGGCCAAAAATTACAACGTTGGCGAATTAGTTCTACGTCTGCCGGACAAGAAAAAGGACAAACTCAAGCCCAAGTGGGAAGGTCCCTTCATAATTGACCAAGTCCTGACTGGTGGAGTGTACCGGCTGTGAGATGCATCGGATAACCGACTCGAGCCGAACCCATGGAACGCAGCCCGTCTCCGAAGATTCTATGCCTAGCACCGGACTCTGTGTTCGTTTCCTTCCTCTGTCCATTTTTTATATACTTTCTGTCATACATTTCTCTCCTTCTCCTCTCTATCTCCTATAGGCTTTAAAGGCTCATAAAGTGACGCGCTATCCACGCTCATTAAACCCGGGGGCTTCTTTAAACATAAGCTTATTTATACGGCCTTCCATGCCCAACACATGTGTCACACTTCCGCATGTAACTTTTATTCGCTAGTATATGCATCAATATGACTTAAGTTTTGGCCAAGCTGGGTTGCCTGGCTCCTGTGCTTACCCCTACGTTCCCGATTGTTCGGCTAGGTGGTAAAGGGAGCACCTCTGCGATTGTTACTGCCGGGTCAGCCAGATGTGTACCTCAGACTGGGTGAAGCCGAAAGCTAGCGTTCTTAAGGGAATATTTGGTCGGTGAACTAAAGATGATCTTTTTTTATTTATCTATATGCCCCCAGATGTTTTTCCTATGTCTCTTTTCGCAGAATGGACATGCACTTTAGGGCATGCCTCCCAGGGAAAGGAACCCCTAACGGAACTATTCTCCCTGGAAGATGTTTCTTACTAACCATGTAATATAACATAACTAGTTGGGCACTTGTCTGTTCAAGCACTAATGACCCCTACGCCTGGTCTCCATGCAAACCCCGGTTCTTATATAACCGCGAGGGTATTCGGACACACTCCGGACCGTCAGGTCCCGAGGTTGAAGCGAAAAGGTCGGCCATGACAAACGATCTACAATCCGGCTAGAAGGCATTACACATGTCAATTATAATTACATAGTCAATCTGACTGATTGTATTCCTCTTCAATACCATCTAACAGGCTGTCTAGTTTACAGTCCTGTTGGGAATACTTTGCGGCCAATTCTACTTGGCCGTATACTAAGCTCACATGGATTACCTTCCCATCGGGCCCCACGGGTCCGACCTCGGCCATGTGGTTTGGGTCAGCCTTCGTGTACCGCGTCTTCACCATGGCTCAGACCTCCCTAGCGACTTGACGGCAGGCCGACATATTCCACAATCGGAAGCGCCGCCGCGCTCCCTTCAGCTTCTCTACAAGCTCTCCAAGGCCTTCGGGCATGGAGACGGATGGCCACAAGGCCCGGGTGACGCTTTGCATCACCTGCCGAACTCGCTCATGCAATTGTGAGAGCTCGGGAAGAAGGTCACCCGTAGAACCAGGCATTTCCTTTGCAGGACGACCTGTTAGCATACCTACAGACATTACTCTGTTAGTCGACTTCCTCGCCGAACTCTTTTTTCAAAGTTCGTTTAAGCACTTACTATATATGCCGCATCGAAGCTGCTGATTCTCCTTCACGGAGTCCAACAGCCGGGCACGAACATCCTTCAGTTCAACGCCCAGCTTGGTGTTGGCATCTTGGAGATCGTTCTTCTCCCGCCTCACCTTTGTCAGCACGCTCTCACCAGCCTTCAGCTGGCGTCGGAGTTGTTGCTCTTCCGGATTTAATCCGGCGCCATCTGCAATTTCATTTGTCAGATTTGCACCCACGCCGCACTTCGCAAAATACTTATCTTTCGAAGCGTATATTACCAGAGGGGGTCTCCTTGGGCTCCCCTGCCGCGACTAGTGCGGCCTCAAGTTGGGCTTTGCACTCTTCCAGCTCCTGGGACAGTAGGGTATTCTTTTCTGTAAGAACCTGCATAACAAATGATCCTTAAATCAGTTATTCTAACTGTTTCATGTCTCGGGGGCTACTGGTATATATATAATTACCAAATTTTTTTTACCCGTATGTCTTTTACATACTGCTCCGTGACTCTGGCTAGACCATTTTGAGCGGCAAGGAGGTACGCATCTCCCGAATTGAAGGCATCCAATGCCTCTTGGGAGAAACAAGCGTCGCGAAGAACTGTCCGGCGACGCCTATGGTTCATGGCACTCTCCACCTCGGAATTGGTGGCAGACAGCCTGTCCGCATCCTCTGTCGGAGGAGCGTCCGGTGCGCGCCTTGTGTTCGCCTCCGCTTCCGGACCAGGCTTTGGAGCCTGGCTAGTGGAGGTGCGATTGGCAGCCCCTCCAGATATAGTCCGACGAGGTCTCTTCGTCCTGAAGAGAGCACGAGCGTTAATATGCCTTGAAGGAATAACACCTGGGAATAAGATGGCGTGCTATACCTTTTCAGCCCGCGGGGCCTTGCCGCCCCTCGTTGGCTAGTCACCACAGGCTCGGCCTCCCGTATCAAGGACCTCCCCTGCAAAACACGGTTGTCATATGGCAATCGAAAACACGTGAGGATAGATCCCTTTTCAAAGTGCTAGGACTTCGGTCTCAGTTACCTGTGAGGCTGGGAGTAGCCCTGGGTAATCGGCCGTAATGGCCACCAAGGCGTTGTCCTTGCTCCATTGATGAAACACCCCATCAATCAGCTCCACAGATAAGTCCGGATCCTCTTGAGAGGCCGGGTCGAGGGACCGTCCCGGATCCTCGGGTTGTGGAGGAGGCTGTTTATTTCTTTAACAGCCTGGCGCAGTTCCTGTGTTGAAGTCGTTAGACTGAATATTTAACGATGGGAATATAAAACGGATGGGCAAGTAAAAGTGTCCACTCACCCAACTTGGGGGATTGTACATAGAAAATCCACCCTGTGGGTTGACGCGGAGAAATTCCTCCTCTTCTCCCTTGTACAAAGCGGACAAGGTCTTTATTAGAGCGGCAGCCGAATCCGGCCCCTTACGGCCGTAGCGGGTGGCATCGTCCTCCCCGTTGAAGTCCCACATGGGGCGGCCTCTATACTGAAGCGGCTCCACCCCTCGCATGATGCATGCGGCCATGACCCCGATCATGGTCAGTCCGGAATGAGCTAACAATCTTATCCGGCCCATCAGGTAAAGAACGTCCATGTCACTTTCCCTCTGAGGGCTCCGTGGACGCCAGCTTAGGCGCTTCTTTAGGGGAGCACTGTCGAACTCAGGGAGGCCGATCCAGATAGGATCCGGCAGCGGGACGTCCTCTATATAAAACCATTCTGAAGGCCAGTCCTCGGACGCCTTCTTTGGGGTTCCGGATAGATATCCGGTCCCAGCGATGCGCCACACTTCGGCTCCGACCACTTGATATATTGACCCCTTCTTAGAACGGGGCACGAGGCAGAATAGCCTTTTCCACAGCGTGAAATGAGCCTCGCAGCCTAAAAACAGCTCGCAAAGGGCTACGAAGCCCGCGATATGCAATATGGAGGAAGGCGTGAGGTTGTGTAGCTGGAGGCCATAGAACTCCAGGAGCCCCCGGAGAAACGGATGAATTGGAAATCCGAGCCCTCTTATTAAGTAAGGGACAAGGCATACCCTCTCTCCTTTGGAAGGATTGGGGGCACTCTCCGCTTGCTCTCCACCATTATAGGTGGCATGTCCGGATCGAACCGGGACCATATAGGCCGGGGGAGAAATCCCTTGGTCTGGAGCATCACTAGCTCGCTGTGCAGGATGGAGCATCTCTTCCAATCTCCAGGCTGAGGGCTGGAAGGGCGAGAGGAGGAGCTGTGGTGGCCGGCCATGATAGAATGGACCTCTGTCGGATACGCTCTGATGAATACTCGCGGAGGGGAGAAGGTGTGGTTTGGATCTAAATCCTCGTCCCCTTAAATAGGCGGCTCATTCACGCGGCTAGGGGTGTAAATATAAAAACACCCTGACTTTTCGTATTCGTTTGACATGTGGAAGACGGCCATTATTGGGCGTAGAAGCCAAGGAGCGCTACAAGAAACCGGACATTATTAAACAGGTACACGGAATTTGGAGAACCCGCCTTGCAATGCCGAAGACAATCTGCGCGCCGGACTCGTCGTCATTGAAGCCTGGTTCGGGGGCTACTGAGGGAGTCCTGGATTAGGGGGTATCCGGATAGCCGGACTATACCTTCGGCCGGACTCTTGGACTATGAAGATACGAGATTGAAGACTTCGTCCCGTGTCCGGAAGGGACTTTCCTTGGCGTGGAAGGCAAGCTTGGTGATACGGATATGTAGATCTCCTACCATCGTAACCGACTCTGTGTAACCCTAGCCCTCTCCGGTGTCTATATAAACCGGAGGGTTTTAGTCCGTAGGATGAACAACAATCATACCATAGGCTAGCTTCTAGGGTTTAGCCTCCTTGATCTCGTGGTAGATCTACTCTTGTACTACCCATATCATCAATATTAATCAAGTAGGACGTAGGGTTTTACCTCCATCAAGAGGGTCCGAACCTGGGTAAAACATCGTGTCCCCTGCCTCCTGTTACCATCTGCCTAGACGCATAGTTCGGGACCCCCTACCCGAGATCCGCCGGTTTTGACACCGACAGCCTCCATTTCATAAATTGCGTACTCGTTGAATTCATATATGAATTTTACATATATTACTTCAAAATAGAAACTTAAATCATCCTAGACTAATGAATTTGAATGCAAGAGTAACAATGGTGCATGTTCATGATAGCTACATTGGTTGTTTGAAGAAACATCACTGTAACTTTGGCATGCACAACTAAAAAGGCTTATTTAAATAGAAAAAAATGTGATATGTGAGTGTCCAATCTTTATAGCGTTGAATCAATATTGTACCTTTGGCCATGATACGAAGTAGATATTGACTTATGTTCAAGCGATGCACGTCCACGATCGCTAGATAGTGATACGTGAATGATTTGTTTAATCTCTCTCACACGCATGCATATCTCATTTCCCTGTGGGCATCGGAATCACACACGCGCACTTCGTGTATTTCTCTCCCTCCGTCAGGGTTAAATTCGTCTTTCTACCCCGTCCTACAAGTCTCTCACACAGAAGCACACACGCTCTCTATGTCTAACACGCCCACCCCTTTAATTCCGCCCACCCACAGACACTAATGTCTCTCGCACATATGCTATCTACCTATCCCTTAATATAGCTAGATATGTGTCACACAAACTTCTTATCCCTACTAGCAAGATGCCCATGCGTTGCACGGAACATCAAGATGCATTTGTATGAGAAGTTTATCTTGTGGGAGAAAAGGATGAACGAGGGAATGCCTTATTTGCAAATGCGGAGAGGGGTGTGGGTATCTTTTTGCAAAATTGCCATAGTTTCCTTCCGGTCCGTCGGATATAAACTGGATGGCCTATATTGCAGGATGGCAGGAACACCATCATCACCAACTCTGTTTTTTTATAAGAGTAGAGATATGTGAGTGTCACTGCCCCCCTCCCCACACACCCACACTTCCCAACACCGAAGGAGTAGGGTGACACCTCGATCTTGATACTAATCTATCGACTGGCTTCTCTCTCAAACATACACACACACACTACCCGACACCGAAGGAGCTAGTAGGGTGGCACATCGATCTTGATAATAATCTATCTACTCCTCTTTCAAACACACACACACACACACTCGCTAGTTGTGCCTCTGTGCCTATCGCGCACACTCTCGATACGTCTTTCTCTCCCTCCCCCCAACAATGACAGCAGAAGGGTGACAACTCGATCTGATCATAATCTGTCAATTGGTTTTTCTCTCAAACATTGTGTCTCGGTGCCTCGCTTGGTAGCCCCCTCGATATGTAGACTACTAGCACGCGCACAGCTGTAGTGACGATGACGCCGAACCCAGTGTGCCTTATTTTTACCGGCCTCATGTGATAGTTTTCACCCTGTTTTCTGTTAATTAACAAGGCAACCTTTTCTTTGTTACTACTAGTGAATCTGAAATCATTCGGGGCAGACATAAAATATATCACTTCAACCCAATTATTGCAGGAACCATTTTAAAAGAAATAAGCTAGCTGCCCGTGCGTTGCACGGAACATCAAGATGCATTTGTATGAGTAGTTTATCTTGTGAGAGAAAAGGTTGAATGAGGGAAGGCCTTATTTGCGAACATGGAGAGACACGTGGGTATATTTTTGCAAAATTGCCATAGTTTCTTTCCTATCCGACGACCTATATTGCAGGATGGCACGCACACCATCATCACCAACTCTGTTTTCTACTCCCTCCGTCCGAAAATACTTGTCATCAAAATGGATAAAAAGAGATGTATCTAAAACTAAAATACGTCTAGATACATTTTCTTTTATCCATTTTGATGACAAGTATTTCCGGACGGAGGGAGTATTTGTGTTTTTTAGAGATTTCAACAAGTGACTATGACCGGACCTTACCAACATACTCAAAAAAGTAGTCCATAATTTTGATGTTACCCTCTTTTCTTGGCGGTGCAGTGCCATCTGGATACCTCATAAATAAATAAAGTACTACATGATACTAATATATGATACATGGCGCAGGAGTACTAAGTATTATTAATACAGTTTTGCTAGAACTCATCTAGATGAGATATAATTTGGTCTCATTCATCTTTTATAGCCATTGGATGTGGTGCTATATAAGATGCGTGTGTGCTGACGTGGGTTGTATTTGTTCTTGTGCAACGAACTGACCACTGCATGTCATGTTTGATAGTCTCAAGTCATTAAAAGCATACAAGCCCCACATCTCTTCTTGGTTGATTCCTCTATTTATGTCCAAAAATAAGAAACAACGTGAGAGTTAATGCACCACGCCTATGTGTTTACTATTTGGTTTTCGTAAGATGACTTAATACTCACCTAGACGGAGGGAGTATTCGATTTGACAGCGGGCGGCGCAGTTCCCGATACAGCTTTAATGCAGACGAGGGAGGGAGTAGCGGTTCCTGATATGTTGAACGGCCAATGCATCCTTCTTCAATTAATGCATGAGGGAAGTAATGGGAGGAGGTCCGGGAAAAGAGGCTGCACAATGTGAATGCAACGCAGTTTGCCCTCATTGCCCTCATATAAAGGCGCCCCTCCATTCCAACGCATCTACCACATCGTACGCACCTAAGCATTTGCCTAAGCACCTACACTAAGCGCAAAAGAGGTCACTCCAGACCCATGGCGGCGATGCTCGTGAGCGGCCAGCGGCTGCGCTAGATGGTTCACGACGCCGGCCTGCGGCATGGCGCTGAGGATCGTCTCCAGACAGTGTTGGAGACCGGCTGGTGGATGGCCGCCTTCGACGCCAACTACGACTCTTAGTTGGACCAGATGATCGTTGCCACCAGCAACAAGTTCACCGTCCTCAAGAAGCTCGCGGATGACATCGCCGTAGTCCTCCAGCCCGCGTGCCCGGGCTCCTCATTGCCTGCCACCCTAATCGGCCTCCATGACTGGAACCTCTTTCAAGCACTGGTGGCCCTGCGACTGCCCGCCGACGCCACGAAGAATGTCCACCTGGAGGTCGCGCTCGCCGCGAGGCGCCTCGCCCTGCAAGAATTCGTCGACCTACACATCCACATGTACGAGGAAATCGTGTACATAGGTATCTACAAGGCCAGTGAGGACGCTACGACGTTGGCCTTCCTCAACCGGCTGGAAGCCTTGGATGCCTTTGCTGAGAAGCACCTCGACCTCGCCACAAAAGCCGCCGCTCCTTAGCCGCCGGTCGGTGGCCCGGCGCACTGAGTTGAGGAGGAGGAGGTCGTATGTTCATGGATCCATCTTTCTTCTTGCCTTCTGTAACCACCACTGCGATCGCATCATCATGGCCTTAATTTTGTGTTGTTGCATTCTCGTTCCAGTCAATACCGACATGTGCGATCCCTTTGCTTAATTATATGCATCACTGTAACTAGTACTCCATCCGTCAATTTATAAGTTGTGCTTACATTTTCCATCAACTTCGTGCAACGCGCGGGCATCTTGCTAGAAACACTAGAATATGTCTATATAATCCGTATGTGATAGTCCATTTGAAATCTCAAAAAAGACAAATATTTAGGTACGGAGGGAGTAATATATTAGGAGTATATCAAAACAATAGTGATTTCTTTCAAATTTGTGAACAAATACTACTATTCTACTACTTTGGATCCGTCACAACGCACGAGCACATTGCTGGTAAAAGGAAAAGGCATGCCGCGTTCGCGTCGCACCCCCACACGCCCGGGAATCGGAAGTACAACACGGCCCGTCCGGCACGACACATGGCTTAGGGATGGCGTGTTGCCTAGCATTTTCACTTTCATGTGGGACCGCCGTTGAGCAAACCGACACCCCGCCCGCCGCCGGGTTGGAAAAAAGAAACAAGGGGAAGATCTAGCTGTAGCACAGAAGCCAAGAAATTTGGTGTCAGATGGGGCTCGTTGATAGAGTAGGAGCATTCCGTACTAGTACTACTCCTACTAGTACCAAGTTTGTACTCCTAATACTATATTACTAGTACTACCACTATACAACTAGTAGGTACGTGCACGCTCTGTTGGAAAAGGCAGTGCCTAGGAGGCGCTTAGGCACGCCTAGGCACTAGGCAATGGCCAAACACCTCGCCTAGGGCATAAATGGAGGTCTAGGCAAGGCAAGTAAGGAATTGCCTACCCAAGCAAGAAATCATGCCACATACTGCATTGATATGCCAAACGGGTTATATTCCGATGGCAGTAGACGGTAATTAACTTATTTATTTGCCCTAAACTAATATCAACACCCATATAATAATCAGAAATAAACTATGAGTAAAACTATATTGCCGCCTAGGGCGCTTAGGCACCGCCTAGGCACTAGGCGAAGGCCAACCGCCACGCTTACGCCTACCGCTTTTTCCAACCTTGGCACGGCACAA
The DNA here is from genome assembly GCF_003073215.2 of Triticum urartu. Taxonomy (NCBI): domain Eukaryota; kingdom Viridiplantae; phylum Streptophyta; class Magnoliopsida; order Poales; family Poaceae; genus Triticum; species Triticum urartu. The sequence continues at coordinate 563,753,258 of NC_053027.1, forward strand.
CATCGTAGGAACAAAAAACAGGAAGATCTTCTTTTGGGTGATTTATCTATTTTTCAATCAACGTAGTATGAATAATATGATGTGGAGGCACCCATGAAGCTTATGTGGCTTGGTTGCATGGCTACGAAAGGTTAGAGAAAAATAAATAGATAATGTGTTTAGAGTGCACTCCACTAAATAGATATATATACTTTGGATCCATTACAACGGACCGGCACATCTATATCTATACCCCCTATATAGTGTGTGAAAAACTTTGAAAGTTGGTCGTTGGATGAAGCCAATCCGACGGTACAAAGATGGCAAATCCGAGCACTACTGGCCGTTGGATATCATCCACCAGATTCTACCACATGTATAATCTAGAAGACTCCATGGTTGAACTTAATTCATGACTAAGGGCCTCTTTGATTCATAGGATTGCAGAAACACAGGAATAGGAAAAAAGTAGGATTGGAATGGCATGTTCATTGGATCCCTATAGGATTTGAGTTTGTTTGATTGTGTCACATGAAAAACAAAGGATTTCTTTCAAGAGGTTGGAGTGCATGTTAGAATCCTGTGAAACGTAGTACAAATGAATCCTTAGGAAAATATTCTACATGATTCAATCCTACGAATCAAACGACCAACGTAGGAAAAATCCCTAAGGATTCTAATCCTTCAAAGATCCTATGGAAATCCTTTGAATCAAACAGACCCTAACTTTGCCACAACTAAGCTTAGGCAAAGTTATTAGTTCTTCAAAACGAGAGAAACAAGTTGGCAAGCCTAAGGGAATCTTGCCACATTTTTTGTGTGTATGTCATGTGGGGCCTTAGTGTGGCTTGCCTAAGGTGTGGCTTGAATCAAACACTCGCCTAAGTTAATCAAACTTGCCTAACCTTACATTCCACCAGATTTTGCCACATGTTAGAATCCAGAAAGCTCCACATGTAGAAGCATAATGCACAAACCGCTAGAATCTCATGTGTGTAATGCACGTGTAACTTACTAGTACTAGTTGGTAGTAGTAAGAAAAAAATTCCAGTTTTGGCACGAGCTCGTACTGCGGGAGCACCACAAGGCCTGCCGTAGGAGTTACATTTCCCTCTCGGGGCCCATGGGACCGAACTTCTGTGGCTTAGTGGTAGAAACAAGAAACATGATGGTCGTCGTGGTTCAACTTCCATGGACAAGCTGTCATGTCTGCTGACACATGTATATCAAAACTAGAGTGTTTATATTTCAAGCACGTGAACAAGTATTATTCTACTACTTTGGATCCATTGCAACGCACGGGCCAGCACATTGGTAGTAGTAGTGTCCATCTCTATCTCTAGAGGCCTTCCCTCGTTCATCCTTTTCTCTCACAAGATAAACTACTCATACAAATGCATCTTGATGCTCTGTGGAATGCACAAGGATGTTTCCTTGGGGGTCTCTCCAGCGCGGCGTGGCCGTAGTTGCAAGTTGATGCCCCTTGAGATGCCTACGTTGAGGGGCACTCGGATTTCCTCCGATGAGCAGGTAAGATGAGTTTGATCACGTAGTAAATGCATTCTAAAGACTACTTCCATGTCCATTTCCTAATTCTCCCCTGCCCACTGTTTCATAGGTTAGGCTCGGTGCGAGTGGAGATTGGCTTGCATATGTACGGGAGGGTACCAACATCAATTTGCACAACTTTTACAACGGTGAAACCGTTCCCATAGAACCTTTGTCCAACATTGGGATCAGCCATGCAACGGGCCACCACATGAATTGGTACGATGGAACCACGGTGAGATTGAATAAGATAGCACGAACCTTGCACATGGCGGTCAAAGGCGGACCATGCTGTCTGTGGCCGATTTGTTGCCGTACGAGTAGGAAGACGCTGTGCTCCTTTCTAACCGCATCTTCGCGGTGACAAACCAGGGGACTTATTTTGTATGGGACACATCCTACGATATACTCCCTCTCTCCTAGTTTATTTGTTTTGAATCTTTTCATTTTATAAGTTTCAAATTCAAATTTAGAGCTCCCCATCACATGTTGAGATTACAATGTCCATTAAATCGTTGCGTGCATGTATAGTAAAGAAACAAATCTCGAGTTTGGCACGAGTTCGTGCTGTGGGAGCACCACAAGCCCTGGCGCAGGAGTTACATTTCCCTCTCAGGGCCGTCGGGGCTGAGCTTCAACGCATTACTACACCTAACTTTGAGTCAATAACATGTGGACCCGATAGGTGACTGGTCCACATGTAATGCTCCCGTAGGCAGAGGGGCAGTGGGGCCAAGAGGTGTGAGCCGCAGGTCCGGGGACATGTGGTTTCATGGGTTCGAGTGGCGTCGTGGGAATCACGGGTGGCTGTGGTAGAAACTTGATGCTCGCCGCATTTTAGGTGGCCCACATGTCATGCACACAAAGGCAGAGGGCGGTGCGGCCGAGAGGTGTGAGGCACACGTCGGGGGGCGTGGTGCCGTGGGTTGGAGAGGCGTCGTGGGAATCACGAGATGAAACGTGATGGTCGCCGTAGTTGAACTTCCATGGACAAGCTGTCATGTCTACGGACACATGCACTGCATACCGATCACTGGAAGGAGTAGCAGAGAAAGCTATATATGCGGATAAATAGTTCCTTATAGTCAAGCGGACCCACGCTACTACTCTGTTCCAAAGACATGCACACCATCGAAATAGTCCATCTATATCAATATACACCGAGAGGGAATAATTTTTTTTTGAAGAGAGGAAATAGTTCATCCATCCATAATGCCCTCCTGCTGGTGCACCCTTTTCTTCTTCTTCTTCTTCTTCTTCTTCTTCTTCTTCTTCTTCTTCTTCTTATTCTTCTTCTTGTTGTTCTCATTCTCTGTGGGAGACGGCTTCGCAACAAGCTCTTTGGACCTTGCAGCTATCTCGAAACTCACACGGGCATCGAGGGCAGCATATTTTATCCGCTCGTACGTCAAGGGATAATTCTCCCATCCAGATGACCTTAATGCCACCGTCTCGTCACCCTTCTGAAGATTTGTACCGAGCACAAAATTTGCTACGTCGAATAGGGATGGTGTCTGTTTATCACAAACTTCTACAGGAATTTTGATTCTGGTTTGTAGGTCAGCGATGCAATTCAAATCAAGCTTGTACGGCTCCAGGTTCTGTTTGTCCCCTTCGATGGCTGCCCCACAGAAGTATACGTCCTCCTGAGACAAGAAATCATGAAGCTCACCTGGTATGGAGGGCGAGTGTATGATGTGGTACACCAAAACATCATCTTCGAAGCACAGCTGAAGGACGGCGGCGTGCTGGATCTTCCCAGGGGCACGCTCTGTGTACTCTGCGTCGAGACCGATGACCCTCGTCTCTACCTTTTCGATGGAGTTGGATACATTGTTGATCCACTGCCGAACAACCCTTGGGTGGACGGTGACGGTGGCAACTATGCGCATCGAGCCTTCCACAAGGACATGTTGGACGCTAAAAACCTGCATCTCGATCTCTATTGCCATTTGGAACCGCTGGAACGGAGGGCTATGGTTTGGAGAATTAGGATTAGATGGCTAGTCTAACTGAAGTAGTAGATGATTATTTAAAGAGGTTAAAACAATGTGAACGCAGTGGGGTTTGGATGCAAATGAAGACGAAGGGGAGGTGAAGAAGCCGAGGAGAATCGGTTCCCGATGGAGAAGTAAATGGGAGAAGTGGCGTGCAGGCAGTTGATTAGACGGCTAGGTAGACTAAACGAAAAGGCTATGCGGGTAGACTGATGAGTCGTACCTGTTCGTGTACGTGCCCATCCTGGGACCTATGCAAACAGATAAAAAAATGTGCCGTAGTTTTTTTTTTGAGCGCGTGAGTGGGAGACACAACATTCTCTGGTTAAGGAATACTCCCTCCGTTTAGGTGAGTATAAGTCACCTTATGAAAATCAGGTTTTCCCAAAACCTTTAGGCATGGAGCATTAACTTCCTGCTCGATCCCCTCCTAGCCTCGTTAGCCAGCGTTGTCTTCCTCTGCTGCTATGTTCTACCTTTCCATTTTTCCTCTTCTCAAGTGTGGAACGATCTGCATGCCGTCCTTGATGCACCAGAACGACCATTGCATGCATCGCGACAGAGCGTTGATTGGGCATGCACGAGAATTTGGTTCTGCTCGCAATATGGATGATACCTGAACGATGAAGTGAACAGGCATGCTAGCACGGGAGACCTATTTACGTTATACAATACTGGAGTACTCATGTACCTACTGGTAGTAGTAGTAGTACAACTGTGATACACTTGATGGTCAAAATACTATTCATCCGGTCCTCACAGTGAAGTGACAACACCCTGCGCCTAAAACTAGTCTAGTCGGCGTGTTCGGGTTACCAAAGTCAGCCTCACCATGTGCACAGTGCAGTCTGTCACCGCCGCTGTACAGCACATTGGCGCCTCGCCTCGTCTCCCTCTCCGCTCCCATAGCACCACTCCATCTCCATCTCCTTCTCCGTCTCCATCTCACTATGCCCCCGTGTACCGTCGCCTCACTCGCCTCCCCCAGTACCACTATTCCCTCGCTAGCCGCTCCAGCACCGACATCCTTCTCCCCCGTAAATCAAGCCCCCTTCCAAACTCCACCATGGCCGAACGCGAACCACGCAACATCCATATGAGCCGCGATTGGAGCAATCTCCCCAGTGACATCCTCGACCTCTGTTGTTCATGTATGGATATGTTGAGCACCCTGCGGCTGGCTGCATGCTCGAGGGACATGCACACGGCCATCGTCGAAGCGAGGCCTAAGCTTTTCAAGACACCCTGCTTGCTGCTATCTGGTCTTGCGAGATTGGCTCATCATGATACGGAGGCGTGCATGATGCCCCTCGACTTCAATCCGATCTCCATTAGCCGAAACATCTTTACAGGTATGTAGTGGGTCGCCGTACATCATTTCCCTCGACATCGATCCGATCACCATCGCCCGAAACTTCTTGGCAGGTATGTATTGGGTTGACATGAACTCCCACTGGATGGCTGCCTTCAGAGAAGACGGTAAAAAGTTGGTGCTCGTGAACTTCCAGACCTCCCATGAGATTATCCTTCCTCCGTTGGATTATATAGAGTATTACCATCGCGGTCCAAGTCATCTAGATTACTACGTCAGTTGGACAGACCTTGTTTTGCAGAATATTGTAATCTGCCAAGTGCCCACACGACATGCGAATTACGCAGACTTCAAGCTAATTGCCTTGTTCGACCACGGACTCGCCTATCTTTACGCCGGTGCCTTCTTTAGCTGGAGACAAATCGGCTCGCAGTGGATCCCCGGGTACCGAGCTCGAATTCGCCCTATAGTGAGTCGTATTACAATTCACTGGCCGTCGTTTTACAACGTCGTGACTGGGAAAACCCTGGCGTTACCCAACTTAATCGCCTTGGACGACGCATGTAACTTGTTTCCTCTCATGTTAATGATGACGCCATGACACTGTTTGAACTTTTTGTGATGATTGGCATATCTCTATTTGAGTAGAATTTGAGTAGAACTATGGCAATGTATTAGAGACGCCGTAAATCAGCTATATTTGGAATGAGTTAATTCATGCGATTGTGACCATGTCATTACAGCCAATTTGTACCCTGAATAATCAAACGGTTAGGAATATATGGATATTATCCTTATTTTACAGTAATCTATATACTACTACTAAATATGAGTGTGTATCAATGGCCATGTTAGTTTCCTCATTTTCATGATGTAGAAACATGCACCACACTGTTGGTTTCATCTAACCATACATTAGGGAAGTAAATGTGCATATGGAGAACTCTATATTTGGAAGTAGTGAAATCCTGCAATGCTTACCATGTGTACATACCTATATTCGCCCTTCAGCAATCAATGGCTAGAATAATATCCTCACAAAAAATTTGCCCACAGAACATGAGTATATAACAATGCATGGTCTGTTAGTTACCTTGAAGAATTTGTTTGTGAGGACAGAACATGATTACATAACATGCATGACATGATACTTTCCTGTGAAGAATCGATTGCGAGATAACATGAGTATAACCATGCATGGCACTTCTATATTTTCGAACCCAGTATACATTTCCCTGTATTTTCCTCCCAGTTCCAACAGGGACATATCAATGTTGTTTCTTGCATTATCCTACTCATACTCCGAACAATGTTGATCTTACATTAACAATGTCTGTCCTTTTTGATATGATGCAGTGTCCCTACACTTACTGCCATTTGTAATCACACCACCTTTGCCAAAAACGGGGAAGCACAACTAGTTCCTCGCTCGATCAGACGACGACAAAAGACTGATGATCATTCGGACACATGAGCCGGAAAAGTTATATTGCAAAAACCCCACTGTATACAAGCACCGTGTAATACGTGAGTATCCGGACAGTGGCTGTTACGTCTATGAGCAGGATACCAGCTTGTTGGGGCCTTTAGGATTTTTTAGTTGGAGGCGGGTAAACAGCCTTGGTTCACACTCTCTGTTTCTCAGACTCAATTATCCGATTAACCAGGAGATCACCGTTGGCAAGGACCTTGATGGCAGAGAGGCTCTATTTGCTATGGAAAACTGTGTCTACACGGCGAGCCCTAGGAGTTCGGGAGCAAACTCCCCTGATTGTCAATGATACAGCCTGCAGCCAAAAGAAGGTGAGAATGACAAAGGCATCCGGATTAACTTTGATCCTTGGATGTCTCAATTACGACAGGCAGTGATGTGGTTCGAGCCTTCAGGTTGATAGGTAATTGGGCTATTGCATCGAAAGGGTGGAGTACTAGTGTCTCCGGATCACTGGTCGTTGAAGCGGGGCTGCAAATTATGATGGTTTTGGATCATCTCTTCGAATGACTTTGTTGTCTTTGCTGCTGGTTCTGGATGGGTAGTTTTTTCTTTTGTTATGCATATTCCTTGTCATTTGGTCATCCTCGTCTATGTCACTCTTACTATGTAATAGTTGCTTCTGTTTAGAATGTCATTCTCGCCTGGATCACGAGAGTCGAGCGCTGCAGATGGGTGCGTTTTGGTGGTGTAGCAAGACTTCTTATGAACTATAATGTCTTGCTGTTTATGTCAGTAGTAGTCACTAGTCAATGTTTGAATGTTGTATATATCGTTGTTTTGAACTGTTTATTGTCACGAACTACTGGTGGGCTAAATGAGGTCATCACCACTCTCCAGTGTTTAGAGTATATCTCCTTTTTTCAAGTTATATAAGTTGAGCTCGGTGTCTTTTCGATGATGTACACTTGTTTCGGCCAGTAGGGTGTCATTGAATATGGGCCGAGTAGTAACACAATGCCAAACAGGTCAATTATGACTCTCAGGCCGGGCTCTCAAAAGATCCTGAAAAAAAGGCCGGGCACTCCAAAAAAGAATGAATAAGGACTCTTAGGCCGACATGTGGGCGCCACCGGTGTTTTTGTGCGCTTGCGCGCCGAGAGCATATTGGCGCGTGCTCGAAATTCATGTTACCTTTTCATCCGCAGTCTACCGCCCCTCCCCCACCTCTGGAATCTCGATTCCTACTCCAGTTCCCCCAAATCCCCCTCCTGTACTCCCTGTACTCAAGTGCACTATCATGTCGCCGGTCAACGCGGATCTCCGAGCCGGAGATCCTGAGGTCCGTCCTGCCTTCGGTCGCTGCGTGCTGTCGCTCAACAGTGGCATGGCAGCGCTTGACGACCAGTTTGCCGGCAAAGTGCTGATGGTAACCATCAACGGCGACCGGCCTCTTGTCTCGCCGGATGACCTTGTCAAAGCTCTTGGCATTGCGCACGGCATCCAAATAAGTGACTTGCTCGTCGAAGTCTGTCTGCCACCGGCTGATTTCTTCGTCAGGTTCCGGACAATTTTCGACTGCATTCGTGTGGTCGATTCTTCCCGGCATTTGTTCTGCGATGGTGCGCTGGTGAGCTTTGATCGGTGGCACCCAGTATGGGGCTCGGTGTCCTCTGAGCTTGAGTTTTTAACAAAGCTTACCTTCCACGGCATGCCTCGACGTGCTTGGAACAACAAGTCCATGAACGAGCTTATCAACGACCTTGGAGGTGAGCTCGTAAGTATGTTTGTTCCTCCAGACAGCTGGGCTCTAACGGTTATGGCATGGATGAAGAAGCCGTCCACCATACCGAAGGTGATTGGTGTTGAGATATCGGTGCAGGAACCGGGGTTGTACTATTCGTCGCCACCAAGGCCGCCACGGACCACGTTAGGGATGTACCTGTATTGAGTGTTCGTGCATGTCGAAGAAGTGGTCAATCCATCAATCGAAGTCCTGTCGCCGCCGCTGGTGCCAGGGTCCGTCGACAACGTCCATTACAGGAGTCAATGTCAGACTTTCCCCGTGTTGCTCGGAACGATGGATGGCACATGACCTACTCCATCGCACGGCGGAGGCCACTGCTTCTTTGGGAGAAGAGGCAGGGCTGGCTGCCTGGATGTGCTCTAATTTGAGGTAACAACTGAATCTTGTCAGATACTAGTTAAATCCGAGGTATTGGTGTGAAGCACTGATATGCCAGTACATTTGATTGTGACATGTTCTAATTTTGTACCTGAACTCTTTTTAGAAAGGGTTGTACGTCAACTTAATGTGCTAGGAGAACTTATTGTGTTGTCTGTCTGTTTTCTTTGCACAGCATTCAAGATATTTCCCCGTCAGTGATAAAAACGATGAACTGTTATGTACGACTTCGTTGGTTTCAACATAGCCCTTCCCGTAGCGATCCACTGCTTCCATCCTGATTGTGCCGCCTGCGTGAAATTTTTGTATGCAAGTTCAGTGTGCTATGATGTTCTATATGATTGTGTCAACTATATAAGTTTTTACTGAGCATCAGCAATGCATATGGCTGAAAGATGTATTTACGAGCATCGGCTGATGGGTCTCTCTCTCTATCTCTCTCTCTCTCTCACACACACACGCACAAGTGGGACCCGTTGAATTATTTATTTGCTCGTGATAGCTTTTAATTAAGTTCCACTCTAATCTAACTTTTTTCTTAAGTTATTAATTGAGCTCAGTGACTTCAAAAAGTTGTACAGAAGCCTTGTTTGGGCCTTTCCGGCGTCGCTGAATGTGGGCTAACTAGCCATGTTAGGTTGTACTGTACTACACATGCCTTTTTCACAATTTTTTCTTAAATAATACATTTTTATTAATTTTCATAAATATTACGCTGGGTAATTTTTTTTCAAAGATAATACACTGTCCGCCCGCTGCAGGCTGACTGGGCCTAGTCGGCCCACAGCAGGCCGATTGGATTACAGCTGGCCGACTGGCCCCTGTCGGCCCACTGTGGGCCGACTGGAGCTAATTGGCTCGCTGTGGGCTAATTGTTTTTGCAAAAGTGTTAATCATGTATTTAAAAATATGTGTATTGTGATCTCCTCCGCTCGTTGTGGGCCCACCGTTGACTAAAAAATATGTTTTAAAAAGTGTTGATCATATATTTCAAAATTGTTAAATGTGTGTATAAAAATGTTCCTTATCTATACAAAATTTTTAATGTGTGTATAAAAAATAGCTTTTTTCAACATCAGCAATGCAACTGGGCCGACAATTGTACACAATATTCGAGTCAACTTGTTATTCTCCGGCCCGCGGGGCTGCAAACTTTCCTAGGAGGTATGCATTAGGCTTAACAAGAAAATGGACTTTAAGAAATAATAAATGGGATGTAATTATAATAACTAGACAGTTACTATGCACCAAACACGTAATTAGTTTGAAAATATATTATTTTTGGAATTTAAAATTTTTAATTTCATTACTTGTTGCGCGCGCAATATTTCGTTGGATTTCAACGTAATACAACTTTATTTTGAAATTATATTTAACCTGACTAGAAATTTCGGATACAAATATTTTGGATCCCATCAAAATGTGGGAATTTTTTTTGAATTCTGTTTTGAGCGGTTGTTTGAAATTATTAATTGTCCTAGCTAGAAGTTGGGCTGTACTTTGAACAAACTGTAAATGGGCTGTAGTAAATTTCATTAGAATTAAAAAATGGGTTGTACATTCTTACAAATCGCAAATGGGCTATATGTTCTTTGCCAAATCCGAGCTGTGGGCCTAGTAAGTTAACACGTACCAAGGGCTTTGTCAACTTAGTCAATATAAACGATTCTAGCTGTAGTGATCGTACGATGTCCATCCAACGACCGTAGTGCTTCTTCAACCTCTGGTCTTCTTGCTCCAGCCGCCCAAAGCAGCGCCGGTCGTGTCGCATGCTCCTGCCTCCCGTGGCCAGCTGTGATGTTGCGGAGGCCTCACCGCCCTGTACTACTCCCACCGCTAGCCAGGCCATCCCTCTACTCACCCACACCCCCTGTTATTCTGCGGCGACGGCAGCCTCACGCCGCAGCCGAACCAGTGAACCCTCGTACTCCTCTCCGCGCGGGCTTCCGCTGCTGCATCTTCCCCGGCTCCGCGTCGCCCCCTTCCTAGGCCTCGCCGTCGTCCAGACCACCGCCCTGGTGCTCTCGGCGCGGCGTGGTCAACGTGGTCAATGACCGACTTCCATCGGAAGAGTACTGTACGTGGAGAGGCTAACAGCTGGGTCCACGGCAGTCGCAAGGAAGTGCCTCCTTATTACGCGCAAAATAATTATTCCTCCACCTGACAGCGGGGACCCACCGGACAGGCCACCATATTTTGCGAAAAAAATGATTCGCCCCCTGACTGCTGGGACCCACGAGCTACATCTTCGCACGCAAGGAAGTGCGTCCGAAAAAAACGATTCGCCCCCTGACTGCTAGGACCCACCAGGCCCCCGACTACTAGGACCCACCAGCTACATCTTCGCACGCAAGGAAGTGCGTCCGGGCAAAAAAAACGATTCGCCCCCTGACTGCTGGGACCGACCAGCTACATCTTCGCAGGCAAGGAAGTGCCTAATAGTCGGGACCCACCTGGTCGAAGCGTACGTAGTGTTGTCATTCTAGTCGCGAATGTATACGTACATACTTGTCGATGTAGAGGCATGCACGTGTCGTAGTAGAGATGTGCACATGTCATAGTAGAGGCGCGCACGTAGCATGTACACGTACGTACAGCGGCCAGGGTGCAAGAAAGAAAATACGGCCACGTATGTGTACATACGGGCGGGGTCTCGAACGCCTACTCGCACATACGTACATCCAGGGCTCTTGTACATGGCTGGGTCAGAACGGAGAAACAGCGTCGTCGTCGTGTTCATTGGGAGGCAACGGAATGCGTCGTGTTCATGGGGAGGCAACGGAATGCATCGTGTTCATCGGGAGGACTTGGACGGAACAGGCGATGGAAACGAGGCCTGGCGTACTGCAGAATGGAGAAAACGGCTTTGTGTTCGACCGGCCACGTTCGAAACGGGATCCTGTTCATCGGGAGGGGTCTGGCGTACCGTAAAACGGAGGAAACGGACCTCCTACGGTCGAAACAGGGGTCCTGTTGATCGGGAGGGGTGTGGCGTACCGCAAAACGGAGGAAACGGACTTGTGTTGGAGCGCTACGGTCGAAACGGGGGTCCTGTTCATCGGGAGGGGTGTGGCGTACCGCAAAACGGGACTCCACGGGATACTGTTCATCTCCACCGTCGACCCCCTCCAGCCTCCATGAGCTACTGTTCATCCACCGTCGACCTCCTCCAGCCTCCACCTGCGACTGTTCATCCACGGGCTCCTGTTCATCCAGCCTCCACCGCGCGCTACTCCACCGGCTACTATTCAACCACCCCTCCCCCGTCTACTGTTCATCCAGCCCTCCACACCACGGGGTCCTGTTCAACCACCCCTCCACGGGCACCCCTCCACCGTCTAGTGTTCATCCAGCCCTCCACACCACGGGTTCCTGTTCAACCACCCCTCCACCATCTACTGTTCATCCAGCCCTCCACACCACGGGGTCCTGTTCATCCACCCCTCCATGGGCACCCCTCCACCGTCTACTGTTCATCCAGCCCTCCACCACACCACGGGGTCCTGTTCATCCAGAGGCAACGCCACCGCTCACTGTTCATCCAAACCCCCCGCAACGCTCACTGTTCATCCCATCGATTGGCTTCAGTTAGCAGCAGTAGCGAAGGAATCGCTCGATCGAGTTCAGTTAACAGCCATCGATCGACCGCTCGGGTTCAGTAACGCGTAGCCTACAGTGCAATCGCTCGGGTTCAGTTAGAGCCCAACGCCTCGCTCGGGTTCAGTTAGAGCCAACGCCTCGCACACACGCGCGTACGTGTACGAGAGAAACGCGCATCGCTCGGCCCCCGACCTCCCACCGTAACCGGGAACTCCCCGAAATTTTCCTCGCCCTCGCTTCTACCATGGTTTTTTCCGTCATGGACGGCCCAAAGAATGTCATGCAGCTGCGTCTCCGGCCCGCCCAGGACGAAAAGCCCATTTTCTATCATGATTTTTTGTCATAGAAGTAGGAGCCCACCACATCTATGATGATACCGGGTTTTGTCACAATTATCGTCATAGGAGTGTCATATGTATGACAGAAAAAATTTCGTTCGGCCCAAAATGTCACGGATGTGTCTTTTTTTGTAGTGCATCCTCTACGGATCTGGAAACATCCGCAAAAGTAGATCGGTACTACCGTTGATCAAAACTACACCATTGCATGACACCAAATAGCATATCTACTGCACTAGCACTCTCCTACAATCTCCTCTTGCAAAGATTTTGCCGAAAATCACACGAAATACACATGCATCTCCCCAAGACCTACAAGCACAAAAACGGGGCAAAAAGAGAGGGACTAGGGGAGATACTTGGGTCCATGGCAAGAGGGCGAGGTGGGGATCGATCCCACCGGTCGGAAAGTGAGGAGAGCGGCCGGAGACGGAGATCCAGCGAGGTCCACCGGCATTGTTCTTGGGCAAGATAGAGAGAGAGAGAGACGAGGTGGGGAAAAGAGATGAATGGGTATGGGGGAGTTGGAACTCCCCCTGCCCGCTCTTAACCCCCACCCGCTCGCGACAGCGCGGTAGTACCGCGGGTCATCGCGGTAGTACCGCGGGTCATCGCGGTAGTACCGCGGGTCATCGCGGTAGTACCGCCCGGGCGGAAGTACCACACACAGGGCGGTAGTATCGCTCTTCCAGCGGCAGTACAAAATTACTGCCACGAAGGAAGCGGTAGTACCGTGCCTGGGATGCTGCTGTGCGCGCACAGGGCGACCCATCTCATGCGGTAGTACCGTGCCTAGCCACGGTAGTACCGTAAACCCAAGAAGGTGCAAGTTTCAACAAAAACAGGAAAACAAGGCCTTTGCAACGCAACCTTCAAGCAACCAGACACGCAAAAGAACACACACAAGAGGCAACTCAAACACAAACACGGCTCAAAGGACAATAAAGACCAAACACGAACACAAAACCTCTCAAGAGAGAGGGCGGTGGCCGGAGCCACCTATGTTTGAGTCAAATGGTATGGCACCGGGAAGAATTATCCTTGGGCCCATCACCAAAACTCGTCTTTGAAGCACAAGTACCATAAAAATGGCTAATGTGAAAGAGTTGATCAATTTATGCATAATGGGGGGAGGGAGAGTTCATTGAGAGAACAACACTCCCCATATGTCCATGCCTACACCTAGACAAGACATCAAGATGAGTATGGTGGGGTGTGCAAGGGTTCAAGCCACATTGCTTGAATCAATGATATTTAGCTCATGCCTTAACTCGCGAAATCTTGCTTCATCCAAGGGCTTCGTGAATATATCTGCAAGGTTATCATGAGTGTTGACATAGTTGAGCTCAATCTCCCCTCGCCTAATATGATCCTGGATGAAGTAATACCGAATCTCAATATGCTTCGTCTTGAACTGTTGCACCGGGTTGAGAGATATCTTGATGGCACTTTCATTGTCACACCAAAGAGGCACTTTGTCACCAATGACACCATAATCCTTTAAAGTTTGCCTCATCCAAAGAAGTTGAGCACAACAACTACCGGCGGCCTGATAACCCACAAGTATAGGGGATTGCAACAGTTTTCGAGGGTAGAGTATTCAACCCAAATTTATAGATTCAACACAAGGGGAGCCAAAGAATATTTGAAGGTATTAGAAGCTGAGTTGTCAATTCAACCACACCTGGAGATTAATTATCTGCAACAAGTAATCATTAGCAAAGTAATATGATAGTTTTGATAGTAGTGACAATAGTAACAGTAACGGTTACAGTGATAGCAATAGTTTTGTAGCAAGTGTAACAGTGATGATAGCAGTAGTAGCTTAGCAAGAACAATATAAAGTAAATTCATAGGCATTGGATCGGTGACTTGTTGGATGATATTCATCATAAGACAGTTATAACCTAGGGAGATATGGCACTAGCTCCAGTTCATTGATATAATGTAGGCATGTATTCCGTAAATAGTCATACGTGCTTTATTAAAAGAACTTGCATGACATCTTTTGTCCTACCCTCCCGTGGCAGCGGGGTCCATATTGGAAACTAAGGGATATTAAGGCCACCTTTTAATAGAGAACCGGAACAAAGCATTAACACATAGTGAATACATGAGCTCCTCAAACTACGGTAATCACCGAAAGAAGTCCCGGTTATTGTCACTCCGGGGTTACCGGATCATAACACGTAGTAGGTGACTATAACTTGCAAGATCGGATCTAGAATATGAATATAATGGTGATAACATAAACGGTTCAGATCTGAAATCATGGTACCCGGGCCCAAAGTGACAAGTGCTACCTCTTGAGCACGCGTTGGTTTTCCCTAGAAGAGGAGAGGGTGATGCAGTAAAGTAGCGTAAGTATTTCCCTCAGTTTTTGAGAACCAAGGTATCAATCCAGTAGGAGATAACGCAAAAGTCACCTAGTACCTGCACAAACAATCAAGAACCTCGCAACCAACGCGATAAAGGGGTTGTCAATCCCTTCACGGTCACTCGCAAAAGTGAGATCTAATAAAGATAGTAAAGTAAATGTTTTTTGGTATTTTTGTTGTATATATTGGAAGGTAAAGATTGCAAAATAGTAGACGAGATGCGATGTAAATAAAAGAGATGCAATATAATAAGAAAGAGACCCAGGGGCCATAGGTTTCACTAGTGGCCTCTCTCAAGATAGCATGTATTACGGTGGGTGAACAAATTACTACCGAGCAATTGATAGAAAAGCGCATAATTATGAAGATATCTAAGACTATGATCATGAATATAGGCATCGCGTCCGTGTCAAGTAGATCGAAATGATTCTGCATCTACTGCCATTACTCCACACGTCGACCGCTATCCAACATGCATCTAGAGTATTAAGTTCATAAGAACAGAGTAATGTATTAAGCAAGATGACGTGATGTAGAGGGATAAACTCAAGCAATATGATATAAACCCCATCTTTTATCCTCGATGGCAACAATACAATACGTGCCTTGCTGCCCCTACTGTCACTGGGAAAGGACACCGTAAGATTGAACCCAAAGCTAAGCACTTCTCCCATTGCAAGAAAGATCAATCTAGTAGGCCAAACTAAACCGATAATTCAAAGAGACTTGCAAAGATATCAAATCATCCATATAAGAATTCAGAGAAGAACCAAATAATATTCATAGATAATCTTGTTCATAAACCCACAATTCATCGGATCTCGGCAAACACATTGCAAAAGAGTATTACATCGAATAGATCTCCAAGAGCACCGGGGAGAACTTTGTATTGAGAATCAAATAGAGAGAAGAAGCCATCTAGCTAATAACTATTGACCCGAAGGTCTGTGGTAAACTACTCACGCTTCATCGGAGGGGCTATGGTGTTGATGTAGAAGCCCTCCGTGATCGATTCCCCCTCTGGCAGATCGCCGGAAGAAGCCCCAAGTTGGGATCTCATGGGTACAGAAGGTTGCGGCGGTGGAAAAGTGGTTTCGTGGCTCTCTGCGATCGATCTAGGGTATAAAGTATATATATATATAGGTGGAATAAGTACGTCGGTGGAGCTATGAGGGGCCCGCGAGGGTGGGGGCGCGCCTACCCCCTGGGCGCACCCTCCTACCTCGTGGCGTTCCAGACTTCAACTCCAAGTCTTCTGGTTTGCTTTCGGTCCAAGAAAGATCATCGCGAAGGTTTCATTCCATTTGGATTCCATTTGGTATTCCTTTTCTATGGAACTATAAAATAGGCAAAAAAATAGAAACTGGCACTGGGCCTCCCGTTAATAGGTTAGTCCCAAAAATAATATAAAAGAGCACATTAAAGCCCATTAAACCTCCAAGATAGATAATATAATAACATGGAACAATCAAAAATTATAGATACGTTGGAGACGTATCAAGCTTCCCCAAGCTTAATTCATGCTCGTCCTCGAGTAGGTAAATGATAAAAACAAAATTTTTGATGTGGAATGCTTCCTAACATAATTATCAATGTAATTTTCTTTATTGTGGCATTAGTGTTCAGATCCGAAAGATTCAAGACAAAAGCTTCATATTGACATAAAAATAATAATACTTCAAGCATACTAATAAAGAAATCGTGTCTTCTCAAAATAACACGGCCAAAGAAAGTTATACCTACAAAATCATATAGACTCGCTATGCTCTATCTTCATCACACAAAATATTTAAATCATGCACAACCCCGATGACAAGCCAAGCAATTGTTTCATACTTTTGATGTTCTCAAACTTTTTCAATCTTCACGCAATATATGAGCGTGAGCCATGGACATAGAACTATAGGTGGAATAGAATGGTGGTTGTGGAGAAGACAAAAAGGAGGAGATAGTCTCACATCAACTAGGCGTATCAACGGGCTATGGAGATGCCCGTCAATAGATATCAATGTGAGTGAGTAGGGATTGCCATGCAACTGATGCACTAGAGCTATAAGTATATGAAAGCTCAACGAAAGAAACAAAGTGGGTGTGCATCCAACTCGCTTGCTCACGAAGACCTAGGGCATTTTGAGGAAGCCCGTCATTGGAATATACAAGCCTAGTTCAATAATGAAAGATTCCCACTAGTATATGAAGGTGACAAAATAGGAGACTCTCTATCATGAAGATCATGGTGCTACTTTGAAGCACAAGTGTGGAAAAAGGATAGTAGCATTGTCCCTTCTCTCTTTTTCTCTTAATTTTTTTAATTTTTTTATTTGGGCCTTTTTCTCTTTTTTTATGGCCTCTGTTTCTCTTTATTTTATTTTTCGTCCGGAGTCTCATCCCGACTTGTGGGGGAATCATAGTCTCCATCATCCTTTCCTCACTGGGACAATGCTCTAATAATGATTATCATCACACTTATATTTACTTACAACTCGAAAATTACAACTTGATACTTAGAAAAAAATATGACTATGTGAATGCATCCAACGGTGTATTGGGATGTGCAATGATTCAAGAGTGACATGTATGAAAAAATTATGAATGGTGGCTTTGCCACAAATACAATGTCAGCTACATGATCATGTAAAGCAATATGACAATGATGGAGCGTGTCATAATAAACGGAACGGTGGAAAGTTGCATGGCAATATATCTCGGAATGGCTATGGAAATGCCATAATAGGTAGGTATGGTGGCTGTTTTGAGGAAGGTAAATGGTGAGTTTATGGTACCGGCGAAAGTTGCGCGGTACTAGAGAGGCTAGCAACGGTGGAAGGTTGAGAGTGCGTATAATCCATGGACTCAACATTAGTCATAAAGAACTCACATACTTATTGCAAAAATCTATAGTTATCAAAACGAAGTACTATGTGCATGCTCCTAGGGGATAGATTGGTAGGAAAAGACCATCGCTCGTCCCCAACTGCCACTCATAAGGAAGACAATCAAAAAATAAATCATGCTCCAACTTCATCACATAACGGTTCACAATATGTGCATGCTACGGGAATCACAAACTTTAACACAAGTATCTCCCAAATTCACAACTACTCAACTAGCATGACTCTAATATCACCATCTTTATATGTCAAAACAATCATAAGGAATCAAACTTCTTATAGTATTCAATGCACTTTATATGAAAGTTTTAATTATACCCATCTTGGATGCCCATCATATTAGGACTAATTTTATAGCCAAAGCAAATTACCATGCTGTTCTAAAAGACTCTCAAAATAATATAAGTTAAGCATGAGAGATCAATAATTTCTATAAAATAAAACCACAACCGTGCTCTAAAAAGATATAAGTGAAGCAATAGAGCAAAATTACCTAGCTCAAAAGATATAAGTGAAGCACATAGAGTATTCTAATAAATTCCAATTCATGCGTGTCTCTCCCAAAAGGTGTGTACATCAAGGATGATTGTGGTAAACTAAAAAGCAAAGACTCAAATCATACAAGACGCTCCAAGCAATACACATATCATGTGGTGAATAAAAATATAGCCTCAAGTAAAGTTACCAATAGACGGAGACGAAAGAGGGGATGCCTTCTGGGGCATCCCCAAGCTTAGGATTTTGGTTGTCCTTGAATTTTACCTTGGAGTGCCTTGGGCATCCCCAAGCTTAGGCTCTTGACACTCCTTGTTCCAAAATCCATCAAATCTTTACCCAAAAACTTGAAAACTTCACAACACAAAACTTCAACAGAAAATCTCATGAGCTCCATTAGTATAGGAAAATAAACCACCACTTTAAGGTACTGTAATGAACTCATTCTTTATTTATATTGGTGTTAATCCTACTGTATTCCAACTTCTCTATGGTTCATACCCCTGATACTAGCCATAGATTCATCAAAATAAGCAAGCAACACACAAAAAACAGAATCTGTTAAAAATAGAACAGTCTGTAGCAATCTGGAGGTTTCGAATACTTCTGTAATTCCAAAAATTCTAAAAAAATAGGACGACCAGGATAATCTGCAGTTGGAATTGGTATTTTATCACTCTCTGGTAAAAAAAGAAAATTATTTTCGTGAGCGCATACTTTCTATTTTTATCAGCAAGATCAAACAACAATCACCCAAGAAGATCCTAAAGGTTTTACTTGGCACAAACACTAATTAAAAAATAAAAACACAATCATAACAGAAGCTATATGAACTATTTATTACTAAATAGGAACAAAAAGTAAAGAACAAAAATAAAATTGGGTTGCCTCCCAACAAGCGCTATCGTTTAACGCCCCTAGCTAGGCATAAAAACAAGAATAGATCTAAGTATTGTCATCTTTGGTATGCAATCCATAAGTGGCTCTCATAATAGATTCATAAGGCAATTTAATTTTCTTCCTATGAAAGTATTCTATGCCTTTTCTTAACGGAAACTGGAATCTAATATTTCCTTCTTTCATGCCAATAATTGCACCAATCGTTCTAAGGAAAGGTCTACCAAGAATTATAGGACATGTAGGATTGCGATATATATCAAGAACAATGAAATCTATGGGAACATAATTCCCATTTGCAACAATGAGATCATCATTAATCCTTGCCATAGATTTCTTAATGGTGGAATCCACAAGATGCAAATTTAAATGTGTCCAAGACGCATTGAATTCCTCACGATAAACCAAGGAACCCCCTTCGGCCGTAGACGAGGACAGAATCACACTGGGGTGCTCCTCCCCACCGCCTACGGTGTCAACCATACTCTACATATGGTAAAGTCCTTAATAAAGAGACGAGGGTGTGATACCAATTGAAAGGATCAATATAGTTGACTAGAGGGGGGTGAATAGGCAACTAACAATTTTAGCTTTTCTTTACCAAATTAAACTTTGCATCAAAGTAGGTTGTCTAGATATGAAACTAAGTGAGAAACCTATATGATGCAACAACAACAAGCATAAGAACGAGCAAGGGATACAACACAATATAGCTTGCACAAGTAAAGGTGAGAAATAACCAAGAGTGGAGCCAGTGGAGACGAGGGTGTGTTACCGAAGTTCCTTCCCTTTGAGAGGAAGTACGTCTCCGTTGGAGCGGTACGGAGGCACAATGCTCCCCAAGAAGCCACTAGGGCCACCGTATTCTCCTCACACCCTCACACAATGCGATATGTCGTGATTCCACTATTGGTGCCATTGGAGGCGGTGACCAAACCTTTACAAGCAAGGTTGGGGCAATCTCCACAACTTAATTGGAGGCTCCCAACGACACCAGAAGCTTCACCACAATGGAATATGGCTCCGCGGTAACCTCAACCGTCTAGGGTGCTCAAACACCCAAGAGTAACAAGATCCTCAAGGGATTAGTGGGGGGAATCAAATTTCTCTTGGTGGAAGTGTAGATCGGGGCCTTCTCAACCAATCCCTAAAAAATCAATTAGTTTGA
This sequence comes from Triticum urartu, assembly GCF_003073215.2. NCBI lineage: Eukaryota > Viridiplantae > Streptophyta > Magnoliopsida > Poales > Poaceae > Triticum > Triticum urartu. The sequence goes on from NC_053027.1 coordinate 563,773,478, forward strand.
TTGGCCAGGGAGAGAGATCGGGCAAAAATGAAGCTTTGAGCAACAATGGAGCTTGGGAAGGGAAGAGGTGGTCAACTTGGGGAAGAAGACCCCCTTTATATAGTGGGAGGAAAGATCCAACTATTACCCACTTACTCAGCGCGCTGCTACCTCTTGAGCACTGCGTTGGTTTTCCCTTGAAAAGGAAAGGGTGATGCAACAAAGTAGCGTAAGTATTTCCCTCAGTTTTTGAGAACCAAGGTATCAATCCAGTAGGAGGCCACGCACGAGTCCCTCGCACCTACACAAACAAATAAAATCCTCGCAACCAACGCAATAAAGGGGTTGTCAATCCCTTCACGGTCACTTACGAAAGTGAGATCTGATAGATATGATAAGATAATATTTTAGGTATTTTCATGATAAAGATGCAAAGTAAAGAAAGCAAAATAAACGGAAAAGGAAATAGCTTGTTGACGGAAGATTAATATGATGGAAAATAGACCCCGGGGCCATAGGTTTCACTAGTGGCTTCTCTCGAGAGCATAAGTATTACGGTGGGTAAACAAATTACTGTTGAGCAATTGACAGAATTGAGCATAGTTATGAGAATATCTAGGTATGATCATGTATATAGGCATCACGTCCGAGACAAGTAGACCGACTCCTGCCTGCATCTACTACTATTACTCCACACATCGACCGCTATCCAGCATGCATCTAGGGTATTAAGTTCAAAAGAACAGAGTAATGCTTTAAGCAAGATGACATGATGTAGAGGGATAAACTCATGCAATATGCAATAAACCCCATCTTGTTATCCTCGATGGCAACAATACAATACGTGCCTTGCTGCCCCTACTGTCACTGGGAAAGGACACCGCATGATTGAGCCCAAAGCTAAGCACTTCTCCCATTACAAGAAAGATCAATCTAGTAGGCCAAACCAAACTGACAATTTGAAGAGACTTGCAAAGATAACCAATCATACATAAAAGAATTCAGAGAAGATTCAAATATTGTTCATAGATAAACTTGATCATAAACCCACAATTCATCGGTCTCAACAAACACACCGCAAAAGAAGATTACATCGAATAGATCTCCACAAGAGAGGGGGAGAACTTTGTATTGAGATCCAAAAAGAGATAAGAAGCCATCTAGCTAATAACTATGGACCCGAAGGTCTGAAGTAAACTACTCACACTTCATCGGAGAGGCTATGGTGTTGATGTAGAAGCCCTCCGTGATCGATGCCCCCTCCGGCGGAGCTTCGGAAAAGGCCCCAAGATGGGATCTCACGGATACAGAAAGTTACGGCGGTGGAATTAGGGTTTTGGCTCCGTACCTGGTAGTTTGGGGGTACACAGGTATATATAGGAGGAAGAAGTACATCGGTGGAGCAATGTGGGCCCCATGAGGGTGGAGGGCATGCCGGGAGGGGGGGGTAGGCGCGCCCCCTACCTCGTGCCCTCCTGGTTGCTTTCTTGACGTAGGGTCCAAGTCCTTTGGATTATGTTCGTTCTAAAAATCACGTTCCCGAAGGTTTCATTCCGTTTGGACTCCGTTTGATATTCTTTTTCTGCGAAACTCTGAAATAGGCAAAAAAACAGCAATTCTGGGCTGGGCCTACGGTTAATAGGTTAGTCCCAAAAATAATATAAAAGTGTATAATAAAGCCCAATAATGTCCAAAACAAGATATAATATAGCATGGAACAATCAAAAATTATAGATACGTTGGAGACGTATCAAGCATCCCCAAGCTTAATTCCTGCTCGTCCTCGAGTAGGTAAATGATAAAAACAGAATTTTTGATGTGGAATGCTACTTGTCATAATTTCAATGTAATTCTCTTAATTGTGGTATTAATATTCAGATCCGAAAGATTCAAGACAAAAGTTCAATATTGACAAAGAAATAACAATACTTCAAGCATACTAACTAAGCAATTATGTCTCTTCAAAATAACATGGCCAAAGAAAGTTATCCCTACAAAATCATATAGTCTGGCTATGCTCCATCTTCACCACACAAAGTATTTAAATCATGCACAACCACGATGACAAGCCAAGCAATTGTTTCATACTTTTGGTGTTCTCAAACTTTTTCAATCTTCACGCAATACATGAGCGTGAGCCATGGACATAGCACTATATGTGGAATAGAATGGTGGTTGTGGAGAAGACAAAAAGGGAGAAGATAGTCTCACATGAACTAGTCGTATCAACGGGATATGGAGATGCCCATTAATAGATATCAATGTGAGTGAGTAGGGATTGCCATGCAACGGATGCACTAGAGCTATAAGTATATGAAAGCTCAAAAAAGAACTAAGTGGGTGTGCATCCAACTTGCTTGCTCACGAAGACCTAGGGCATTTTGAGGAAGCCCATCGTTGGAATATACAAGCCAAGTTCTATAATGAAAAATTCCCACTAGTATATGAAAGTGATAACATAGGAGACTCTCTATCATGAAGATCATGGTGCTACTTTGAAGCACAAGTGTGGAAAAAGGATAATAGTATTGTCCCTTTATATATATATATATATATTTGGGCCTTCTTTTTTTTGGCCTTTTTTTGGGACAATACTCTATGAATGATGATCATCACACTTCTATTTATTTACAACTCAATGATTACAACTCGATACTAGAACAAAGTATGACTCTATATGAATGCCTCCGGCGGTATACCGGGATAGCAATGATGCATGAGTGACTTGTATGAAAGAATTATGAACGGTGGCTTTGCCACAACTAAAACGTTAACTACATTTTCAGAGTTTCGCGCCCCCCTACCTCGTGCCCTCCTGGTTGCTTTCTTGACGTAGGGTCCAAGTCCTCTGGATCATGTTCATTTCGAAAATCACATTCCCGAAGGTTTCATTCCATTTGGACTCCGTTTGATATTCTTTTTCTGTGAAACTCTGAAATAGGCAAAAACAACAATTCTGGGATGGGCCTCCGGTTAATAGGTTAGTCCCAAAAATAATATAAAAGTGTATAATAAAGTCCAATAATGTCCAAAATAGGATATAATATAGCATGGAACAATAAAAGATTATAGATACGTTGGAGACGTATCACCCGCGACATGCGGTACTACCACACATACCCACGGTACTACCGCTAGGCAGTGTGGTACTACCGCTCGCGCGGTAGCTAGGGGCCAGACAAGGCCCTGTTGCATATAGTAACGAGCGATAGAACCGCCGGAGTGGTACTACCGTGCGCCCTTGGGGTACTACTGCAAGGCAGGGTTCACTCTGGACTGGCAAGGCATGGACTAATAAAATTACATACGTGGCTACTTTCGTTGAGTTTCGGTCTGTGCGAGAATCCGGCACGGTACTACTGCTCACAGGGAGCAGTACTACCGTGTAGGGTGCGGAAGTAAAAAATTATTTCCGCCCCTACTTCCACGCATGGCACCGTTTTGGGCTAGAGGGCACGGTACTACCGTGCGCTAGGAGCGGTACTACCGCACGACGTGGTACTACCGCTGCCAAGGGCGGTACTACCGTGGGCCGCTGCGGTACTACTGCTCCCTTGAGCAGTACTACCACACGCCACAGAACAATAGCACTTGTAGGCCTTCATCTACGCAATGACAAGGGAAAACGACCGGTACTTCAATGAAGCAAAGGAAAGGTGGTGCAAAGGAACAGATGTGTACGTGTTGATTCTACCCTAACCTTTCCGAAGCGGACCCCCTCTTAATAGTACGGCTCTCCTACGACTCAAATCCACTGAAAAGAAACATAGAGAAACGCCGTCTTCGATAGGCTCCGAGGGGCATCGAATCGTCTTGTGCCTAGACATGAGATATCTGAAATGCTCAATGCACATGATTAGTCCGCAAATGCATTGCCATCAATCACCAAAACCACTTAGGGAGAAATATGCCCTTACAGCGCCGGAAGTGGCACGCCAAATCTAGCGCGCGGCCGCCACTTTTTCCCCGCATGTGCAATCGTTTTCCGCGCGCCTGAGTTTCGCGTCTCCGCTGGAGCGCACGAAACCGTCCCGCGCCGCCAAAAGCGCATTTACCGTGCACACATTTTTTGCAGCCACTGTTGGAGATGCTCTAACAGTGTCAGGAAGGTAATGACCAACCACAACAATAGCTAACCTTCTTGTTTGTGCTCCACCTTTTTGCTCTCAGTAGAATACAGATCACAGTCTACTTTAGCTACATTTCAGTCAGCTGACTTATGATTTTGTGGTCAGTTAATTTTCTGTTCGTTGGATCGTGCTTTGAAATTTGTGTTGTTTTTATTTTTTTCTGTTTAATTTTGTTGTTCGGCTGGGCCGCAAGGAATCGATTGACGCGTTGTTTTTGTCAGTCGAATCGGTACCGGGCCGATTTCTTTCTCTTGGTTGCGCCCTTTTAAGTCTGGGTTGCATATTTCCTTTTTCCTTTTATTACCTTTATTGGTTATAATTTTGTTTTTGTGGGTTTTTGGCTGGGTGTAATTATATACATACAAATACTACATAATATGTGCCAAAATTTCATGATTATACGATTATTTTTGCATATTACGAGAAAATGCAATCTCGGTGCAAAGTTGTGCATAAGTTTTTGTTATAAATTTTATTTCTTCTTAAAGAAAATACCAACTCCACTAATTCATTCTTTTTCAAAATATATCATTATTTTGATATTGTTTGTCTTTATTTCATTTTCATTTTACTTTAGGGTTAATGCCAATACCACTATTCATTTGTTCTTAGATTTTGTTTTTGGAAAAGTTCCACTTTTATATGATTATTCTTGCATATTGTAAAGAAGCGCAATTTTTATGTATATTTTGTGCAATTTTTGTCATTGTTTGTTTTAGATTGTTTTTCCCATTTTTTTTGTTCTTAAATGGTAATACCAATGCTGCTCATTCATTCTTCCTTACGAAATTTAATTCTTTCTTTTATGGGTATTTTTGCTTCATTTTTTATTTCTATTTTTTGTTTCTATGCAATTTTTTCCCTTTTTCTTTCCTTTATTGGTCATTTTTTGTTTTCTCTTGGTTTTTGGCTGAGTGTAATTATATACAAACAAATAATATATAATATGTGCCAAAATTTCATGATTATATGATTATTTTTACATATTGTGATAACATGCAATTTCGGTGCAAAGTTGTGCGTAAGTTTTTATTAATCTTCTTCTGAAAGGAAATACATGATTTCAGTTACACTATGTGTAAATTATAGTAGAACGCGAAAAAATGCATTATTATATGCTTATTCTTGGCATATTTCAAAAAGAGCAATTTCAGTGCAAATTGTGTGCAAGTTTTGGAAGTTTTCTCTTTTTCATTTTGTTTCTTCTTAAAGAGTTGTATTCTTTCTTAGAAAATTTCATTATTTTGATTTTGTATTTTTTGAAAGGGTAATACCAATGCCATGAATACATTCTTTAATAGAAAACTTATTTTTTTACTGCTTTATTTTATTTTTGTTTTACTTTTCACTATTATATATTTATTCTTGCATATTATAAAAATGCAACTTCTGTGTAAGTTGTGTGCAATTTTTTTAATCATTTGTTTAATTTATTTTCCATTTTCTATCTTTTGGAATGGTTATACCAAAGCCAATAATTTGTGCAAATTTAATTTGTTTCTCCTTTAAAAAGTTCTTTTAGTTTTGCATTAGTTTTAGTATTAGTTATGCTCCGTCCGCACAACCAAATTAAAAAGCTAATGATGTGTGTCTGTGGTGCATGTGGTGTATGCATGTGGGCGCGTCTCCATGTTTTATGTGCGCGTGGTGCCTACATGTACGTGCTCTTGCGTCACAGCCTAGAATAGTTTTCGCCGCCAAATCCCATGTTGTTCATGCGTGCTTTGAGAAAAATGTGTGGGGCTACTAGGTGGTTCAGAAAAAAGTGACTGACCCTAAAATAAAATCCAGTCGACTGGGCTATAGCCAGTCGATTTTGTGGCCGTCTGAGTCTGCTTTGAGATTTCTGTTGTTTTGTTTTTTCTGTGTCATTTCGGTGGCGAGTTGGACTGTATGGAATCGATTGGCCCTTATTTTGGGTCAGTCGAATTGCTTCGTGGGCTCGTTTTTGCTATTATGGGTTGCATTTTCTTTTTCTTTTTCTCTTTCCTTTATTGTTATTTCTTGTTTTGTGGGTTTTTGGCCGAGTGTAATTATATACATAAAAATACTATATAATATGTGCCAAAATTTCGTGATTATATGATTATTTTTGCATATTACGATAAAGTGCAATTTTGGTGCGAAATTGTGCGCAATTTTTGTTATAAAATTTCTTTCTTCTTGATATTGCTTAGTCTTTACTTCATTTCCATTCTACTTTAAGATTAATACCAATCCCACTATTCATTAATCTTAGATTTTATTTTTGCAAAAGTTCCACTATTAAATGCTTATTCTCGCATACTTTTTTAAAGTGCAATTTTTATGAATATTTCGTGCAAATTTTGTCACTGTTTGTTTTAGATTATTTTCCCAATTTTTGTTCTTAAATGGTAATACCAATGTCACTAATTCATTCTTCCTAAGGAAATTTAATTCTTTCTTTTGTCGGTATTTTTTGCTTCATTTTTTATTTTTTTTATGTTTCTATGTGTTTTTCTTTTTTCCTTTTTTCTCTCCTTTATTGGTTTTTTGTGGTTTTTGCTGAGTGTAATTATATATAAGCAATACTATATAACATGTGCCAAAATTTCATGATTATATGATTATTTTTGCATATTACGATAAAGAGCAATTTCGGTGCAAAGTTGTGCCCAAGTTTTTCTTTTCTTTTCTTACTTCTTAAAGAAAATACATTATTTTAGTTACACCATGTATAAACTATAGTAGAATGCGAAAAATGCATTATTATATGCTTATTCTTTGCATATTTCAAAATGTGCAATTTCAGTGCAAATTGTGTGTAAGTTTTGAAAGTTTTTTCATTTTCGTTTTCTCTCTTCTTAATGGGTTTCATTCTTTCTTAGAAAACTTCATTATTTTGATTTTGTTTTAGCTTTTTCTGAAAGGGTAATACGAGTGCCATGAATTCATTCTTCCATAGAAAACATCAATTTTTTAGTTTTTACTTCATATTTTTATTTTTTTTTTAGTTTTCATTTCGTTTCTTTTGTAAGGGTAATACGAATGTCACTAATCTATTAATTTTTTAAACAGTTTTTTTGCAAAACTGACACTATAATATGCTCAGTTTTGCATAGTAAGAACACATTTTCCAAATATATGTATGTATAAAAATAAATATGTGCGAGTGCTATTGCATGCAATTATGTGTGAGTGCTATTGCACATGTATAAAAATAAATATACATGTGTGAGATTGCACATATAGCCACCATTGCATGCAACTATGTGTGAGAGTGATATCCATATGTCATCTACAAAGACTTGGCCAACTACTATACTAGACCAGACAGTAATTAATGTGCAAAAAAGTAGGCTGGCTTGGTAGTATTGGACTGGCGCAGCCCATAGTCCAGCTTGCACGTGTGCGAACGCTGCGTGGGCTTGTGTGGCTGCCTAATTAATCATGCTTGATTGAGACTGGCCCAAAATTCATTTCAGTCGGTTGACAGCATCACGGCCAAGTTCAAGACAAGGTCTAAATGATCATGGCCAAGATATGTTCTTTCGAGCATATAGACCTATATATAAAGATCCATGGCACAACAAGTCCTTGTTATCGGATTGAGATGTTCTAATGAATGTGTCACAGGAACGACACAAGGGCAATGAGTCAAAGACTTCCGTTATGATGGTCATCATGCACTGACGGTGCAACGGTTGCATCAAAAAGATCAACGGTGGCGTGAAACTAATCACCCTTTCAGAAGGTACATATACAAATCGCTCAAATCAGCATTTCTTTGTCATGTGCTGATAGTAGTTTATTTTTGTAGGTGTAATTGTTTGTGTTTTCTGTAGCAATGCGTTTCCCAGTGATCGAAATTTGGCCTTGGTGTTGTTACTTTGTTATTAAGGGGTGGTGACGTATTGGCCTTTCACGCGGTCCATGGCTTGGTAGTGGACATTCAGATTTGATCGGCCGGGTGGTGGTGACTGCAGACTGTGCTGCAGTTAACTCCAACAGCTCCATGACGGCTGTGATCATCGAAAAATCTTTGGGAGTCTTCACCTCTTAAAATTCAATGATTGACTTCGGTGATGAGAAGCAAATTGTGGACGAGGGCTTGATGCAGAGGGTTGGTTGTGCAACGGCGGCTTGCATTGCATGTAGCTGCTGGGATTGCGAAAAAGTGGTGGCAACAACGCTTGAGTGACTTGGATGGTGGTGCTACTCGAGCACCCAATCTCGAGCTCCAGGGCGAAAGCCTAGGCCTGCCTGAGTTGGTTATACCTGGCAATGGCGATGCTTCTTTTACGTCGTTACCTTGTTGAAGGTATTGCTTGGATATGCACGGATTGATTCTTCAGAGTGAAAACCTAGAGTCTAACTTTGGTGGTTGGATCCGGTGACGACGACGTTTGAGTGTTGCTTCCTTCTTGAAGGTGTTACTGTTGAAGAACCTCGTCGTCCTTGTGGTGTCGTGAAATGATTGGTGCATGTTGAGTTGTATTTTGTATTGCATGTATATTGAAGTTGTGGCCCACCTCCTAATCTTGTATAGTTAAGATAGAGCCATTTTCTTGTAATTATATATACTTGTACCATTGCCTCCATCAATACAACGTCTATTGTATTGCAATCTTTTCCGTCTACGTGATATCGTCTCTGAAGGTCCTGACCTAGGGCGAAGCCGCCCCCGAGCCTCTCCCCTGCGCCGCTGCCGCCGCCGCTCCCAGCCGCCGCCGCGCCTCCCCCTCCCCGCGCCGCCGCCGCGCCGTGCCGCCCCCACCCCGCCGCCGCTGCCTTCACCCGCCGCAGCCACCGCCCACCCGCTGCAGCCGTATCCGCCCGCCGCTGCCGCCCTGACTCACGGTCAATGTCTCAACGGGGCGAGGTCTTGTGCCGGCACGGACGGGACACGGAAGGCAGGTCCTACGCGTCGTGAAGCCGGCCCGGTCCCGGTAGTAGAAAGCCGTTAGATTATGGAAGGAACATGGGCTAGAGATGAGATCAGTGCAGGTGCAGTGTGTGCCGATCGATAGGGACGCCAAGTCCTCGGCGTCAACGTCAACCACGCGTCGCCCTCGCCCATGGAGTAGACAGCCAAATTAAAGACGTTACCCTACAAATGTTTTACCGATGCATCTCCATCCCCGTCACGCGGCAAGACTCGTGCATGCATGCATCGTCTTTGGTCCGGTCCGTCCTCTCCTCCGTGTGTGTGTGTGTTGTCGCCATGAGAGTGTATCATTTTTGCTGTGGTACTGCCACCTTCTTCCTTTGTGGTACTGCTACTCCAGCGGTCTCTCTCTCTCTCTCTCTCTCTCTCTCTCTCTCTCTCTCTCTCTCTCTCTCTCTCTCTCTCTCTCTCTCTCTCTCTGTATATAGGCCTCCCTTCCTCATCACCTCGAGCTTCACCACCTATATACAAAGCGAGCGAGAGAGGCAGGAAACCAGTCGATCGGTCCATGGGGAACACGGGGAGCAACGGCGGGGAGAAGGCGATCGCGAGGGAGATGGTGCTCAAGGTGGCCATGCACTGCCGCTGCGAGGGGTGCACGCCCAAGGTGCGCTCCGCCGTGAGGAGCCTCACGCTGGCACGCGGCGTCGTGAAGGTGCTGGACCAGTCGGCGACGGAGGCCACCGAGGAGGTGAGGCTGCTGGCCACGGCGGACCCCGAGCGCCTCCGCAGGAGCCTCCACGAGGCCACCGGCAAGAAGAAGGTCGATCTCGTCCTCATCCCGCCCAACCCTGTCAAGCCTGGGCTCGTCGACGCCGCCCCCGACCCGCAGCGCCAGCCGCGGCCGCCGGTCCTTCGTGAGCACGGCGGCAATGGCAAGAGGAACCACCACCAGCAGCTGGATCTCGGGGCGTACCCGTGCCCGCCCGCGTCCTACCACCCGGGCCAGCTGCCGGCCCCTCCTTCCGGAATGTACGACGCGTACCCCGCCCCGGCGCCGTTCCCACCTGGGTATTACTACTGCCCTCCCAGCGCGCCGCCGTGCCCCGCCGGCCACGGCTACTACTGATCGATGGAGCGGCCGAGCAGAGCTGGTCGCGCGAGCCGGAGACGAGCGCACACGTACGCCAGACCACATCACAGTCGATGCTATATTTGTGAGATCAATCGTCTGAGACTTAATGAAGTCTTAGTTGATACTATATTTGTGAGATCTTAAATGAATGATCTAGCCAACTTCTATAAAAATTTATTTCTTTTTTTATATGTTCTGTCGCTTAACTGAGACTCGACTAAGATCTGGCCATAATTTTTTAGGGTACAAACTATTGTTACTACGCCAAACATATATGGACTTTCTAATCAAGTTCCAATCACCCTCTCGTTTTATCTAAACTACGTACGTGCTATTGTTACTGCAATGACATATATGGATTTCCTAATTAAGTTACTGCCGAAAGTGTTGTTGCGATCTTTTCGTGAGATGAACTGGTCAAATTTTCGGATAACGGATCCTTCTAATCCAGTCTATCTAATGTCTTTTTCAGGAGCCAGAGGAAATGCATCTCAAGTACATCAATTAGTAGGTATGAGAGGAAGTTTTAGTGTGATGTTGTTATGTTCCTTTAGCTGCTAGTATATCTCTGAACTTCCGTGATAAGTGAATCTTGGTAGTTTTATTTGTCTCTGAACATGCTTCCCTGCACGCATGTTTGATACTTGCTTTCTCTGGTTTCATTAATGAAAATCGAACGCGGGGTTCTACCCTCCTGATGATAGTCTAAAAACTGTTGTCCTAGCTAGCCAGCCGGCTAGGTAGACTAATAGAACGCCCGTGCGTTGTCACGGGCTAGCAAAATATGTGTACAAAGAAAAATGTCATGTGACATGATGTATAGGTCCTGTTTGTTTCATAAGTCCTAGAACTTTTTTAAGTCCCAACTTATAAGTCTTAAATTCCTAAAAAGTCCCTACCTGTTTGGTTCCTCAGACTTAACATAGACTAAAAGACCATATTACAACTATAAGTCCCTATAAGTTCCTCCTTAAGAGTCTTATTTCATAAATCCGAAATGCTCACTTTAAGTCCCTATAAGTCTCTCCTGTTTGGTTTAGATGGGACTTATAGGGACTTTTTTAAGTCCCTAAACCAATAAGTTCCTGAAAACAAACACCCTCACAGACTATTCACATGAGATGATATCTCATGGTTCTGAAGTGGTAGATAAATGCATCTCATCATCATCCTCTTCCTTCTCTCTTCTCGACACGACACTCTACTTCCTTCCATGTTCCTTTATCTCTATTTTCTCTTCCCAGCCTCCGCCTCGCACATAGTTAAGTGTCTAGTCCAACTCTAGTTGGCCATCCCTAATAAAGATAATGAAAAGGGCAACCAAATGTCGGGCGAGAGATGAAAATTAACAGCTATATCTGATACTATGCAATCATTTTTCAAGATAAACTCTTTGTAGCTTCTATCAAGATTGTCACATGGGCACATTGCACACACTAAAATGTGATGGTACTTCAATTATACAATACAATATTCAAATGCGGCTCTAGTCATCAACCTCGCATGGGCTTTCTCTGAAAATACATTTGTATTGAAACATAATTCTCTTTGTAGCAGCTTTAAAAAATGGAAATAAATGTTGTGAAAAAAATGCAAGAAATACTAGGTATCATCTCAACAGGACACATTTTCCTTCATGAATTGGATTATCAATGATTGGTCGAGTGATTCAGAGTACTTAGCAGGACGACGCGGCTCCCTTCCCACGTGATGGCCTTCTAATCATAGTAGAATGACTGAACACATATTGAAGATTACTGGTATCGCAGCAGTATGTCAATTAAGTTGCTATAAGAGCAATCTAGACATGAAGTGGCTAACCGGAAGTAGTACGTATTTGCAAGGCTCTGAAAAAAGTCATGCTCCACGTCCCTAATAGGCGGTCCTGCGCTACTGCACCTGGCCAGCTGCACAACATGAAGATCAAAGAAACAATGAATAGGCGACAAAACTGACGGTGCAAAATTATTTTTTGTTCATTGTTTTTGAATAGGCGACAAACTGACGGTGCAAAATTAGATTGAGCAGCTGATGTTCGAACCTTGCTAGTCGATTCCATGTTTCTGAAGTGACGCTCCCATAGTCCCATTGTTGAATCTGATCTGGATAAATGAACTCCGCAGACCACAGGATGTTCCCATGTGAGATCCTAGCGGACATCGGTGTCGTCGACACCATCACCGCCTCGCAACCCTCGCGATCCTGGCCGGGATTGGTGGGGACGGCGTGCGAGCGAGCAGCAGAGTGGCAGCGACCGCGTGCGAGTGGTAGGGTGGCGGCGGCAGTCCATCGGCCGCCGTGAGGTGAGCAAAGGATTAGAAAGGTGTCGCGATCTAGATTTTTTTTCTTTTTGGACTGGGTCACGATGTAGATGTCAGAGAGGAGGGGAGAACCTTAGCTAATTCTTTTGGTAAGTGTGGGAAGACCATAACGTATCATTATGAAGGAGTTGAATGATAAATCATTCACCAATTTTCCTTTAATAGTAGAAGAATTGGTTGCTAGGAAAGGATCGATGCGTTCGGAAAGTTAAGATTTTAGCATCGATTGTCATGAAACTGGATTTCATTGTTTGGTCACGTGCTATCGGCTTCTACCCATTTGAAAAGTGGCTAGTTAGGAATTTTTTTTGTTAGACGATGAAAAAACCAATTTTGAAGGGGTGGTGGTGGAAGGTGAGACGAATAAAAATTGAACGAAAAAAACCAGACAAAAAAAACTATGGACACAGTCCTACCAACTGCTCCATTAGGAGTACAGATATATTAGTTTTGTTATATTAGAAAACTTGTGATTGTCGATTAATACTAGAGATAACGATAATAATAAATGGTATAGTGCGTGGGATTAATGATTTCTTATTTAGAAATATCTCGTTTTGTTTTGGTATGTTATCGAGAAAAAATATTATTTCTATATTTTAGTAAGGTGATCTCATATATATGGTGCGATTTATAAACTCTTAATTACTCATTATTTACATGATTAAAATGAATCAACACCTGCTAAAGCAAGCATGAAAAAGATCTCCCTTTAATGGGATTTGTTTTTTTAATGAGAATGAGAAAAATAAGTGGGAGAGGTGGTGAGAGGTGAGAGGAAATAAAATCGAACAAAAATAAAACCGGAGTACCAGGCTATCAACTGTTCTATCTCTATTCCTAATGGAGCAGTTGGTAACCTCGTACGATTTATTTTCGTCCCACCTCCCATGGTTTTTTTGGTACCTCCTCCCACCTTCGCTGGTTTTTTTGTCCCCTCCATCCACCTCATTGGTTTATTTTCGCGTCAGCCTCTCACACAACGAAAGAAATCTGAACAGATCAGAACTTTCCAAGCTGGCGCAAGTTATTTAGTAATGTAGAATCAATCACGAACAATCTCTAAAAATAAAATCTAAATTAATTAATCTTACCTTAAATCACTCAATCACATTAATTAGAAAGCAAATATTTCATTTTCAAAAAAAATCGCTCAATCACATTAACCTTAAGTTAACTCACGGATGGTAGTCAATCTCCAAACAAAGGAAACAATACATAGAGGGAGCAGTAAATAAACTCCCTTTCTTATGACATGTATATGATCTTCCCTCCCCTCTCCGTTGTCGAGCGTTCTTGATTCTCGAGACCGATGCTTGGACTGCGTCACTGGGTCGCGACGGTGCCGGAGGACGAGGACGGCGAGGCCGGGTGCCGCGGCACCGCGTTAGCCGCGGCCGGTGAAGGGGGCGAAGAAGGGCGGCTTCCCTGGCCCTGGCCGTGGCCGTGGCCATGGGAGTTGGTGCGATGGAAGCGACACTTGAAGGACCCGGCGTGAGTGGCCGGCGTGCAGACGCACTTGGAAGCGGGCCCGTGACCCGCGCCGGACGGCACCGACGCCGACCCAGGCCACCTCCTCCGCGTATTCTTGGAGCTGTGGCTGGCTGATTTACATGAAATTAATTCCGTCAGTTGTGGTGGCAAATATAATACACATAATCCATATTATTATGCACTAGCGTGTGTGTGAAATAGATGAATTATGGTCCCGTACCCAATAACATGGATATGTGTGTGTGTGTGTTAGGGAGAGAGAGAGAGGGAGAGGGGGAGAGAGAGTGAGGAAGAGGGAGGGAGAGTGTGTGTGTGTGAGGATTTGATGGTAAAAAAGGTCGCCAACGTAACTTGATATGTATGATAATATTAATATTAAACTCTTTAACTTAATGTGGCCCCGTTGCAACGCATATGTGTTCTTCTAGTTAGAAGTAGAGATTAGATACGCGCCTTTGACTCATTTGGAAGAAGGCCTTGTCCTAAACATTGCATGCCACGTCATGTACATTGTTGCGTTTCTACTCCACACCACAATCGGTCCACCGTGTCACGTTGGTACGCATGTTGTGATGGTAACAAACTGACGCGAGGCTCTGTATGATCACCAGCATTGGCATTGGCGTTAAACTGGAGCTAATTGTGAATTTGTGATCGGGCTTGTTCAGTGGGAGCTGCCAGCAAAATGACTACTCGTGCTAGTAGCAAGGAAGCTACGAGATGCACGTCAAGCTAGTCTGTCAACCATGCACACCTATTGAAAATATGAGCAAATTACTACGAGATTTAAATCAAATAAAAAGAAGATAAATCATGATTACAGTAGTAGAGATTAAACTAATCATGCGAACTAGTAGAGTAGATGAACAGATCACATCTAGGACACATACTAGAAACATGAATTCTACCACGGTCTCGAACAGGAAGGATAGAATCACATACGGTGCAACAGGAGTAGCACCGTCGGCGTTGACGTTGTCGCCCATGTCGTCGAGGATGAGGTTGCCGAGGTCAGGGAAAAAGTCGTCGTTCGCCAACTTGTCGCTGCCAGCAGTCGCGCGAGTGCGCTCCCCCAAAACCTGATCGCCCCTCTCCCGTACAGGATCACGAGAGGCGGGGTTCCGGAGGCCTATTGTCCCTTCTACCGGTGCACGTCGAAAGAAGGGATGGCGAAGACTTGCTTGGTGGCGCAATGATCTAGAACGATGGTGAGAAACCATACGAAGCGGCGGCGGTTAGGGTAGACGTCCGCCTGACTATATAGTGCGGGCCGGGTAGGTCGGCTCAGTAATTAACGCGTCCGTTAATTATTAATTAATGACTCATTAATTTTTCCCGAGCAGCAAAAATATATACAATGTGCATAGCTCTATACTCGGCTCGGCTCAATCCCACAACCCGCAGCGCGTCATGGCGAGGCGAGCGAGGAGGAGGAGCGCGCGTGTCGGTCTCATCTTCTCATGCTCATATAAGCGGTAGAAGAGCTCACCTTATAAAGAGGTGCAACTCTCTCTCAACTTCCGGGATGAGATTAAATTTTAGTCTCACTCACTCAACTCACATGTGTGCATGAATGGGTCAAGAGAATTTCAGAATTTTAGTTGGGCTTGGACCAAAGGCCTACTAGCAAAATTCCAACAATCCCCCACAAAGTCTCATTGGCACATCTCATCATTTAGTTTCAAAACATTGTTTATATACCGGTGCTCAATGGAGACTGTAAAGTTAAACTTCCACTCAGAGATTTATGCTACACTAGATCACAACTTGAATAGTGGACTATGCCTTGAACTACAAGTTTTCGGTGAGACTAGTTTCACACAAATTCTTGACCGATACTGGGCTGCCGCAAGGCTTTCCCGCGGGTGGAGCGTATACGTCATACTCCAGGGCCTTTCATGAATTTATTAGAGAACACCCAATTCTTACAGACTGCGACGTTTAATAGTCAAATTCATATAGGTGTGTTCCTCGGGAGATGTTCTGCAGGACAACATCTCTGCTTACCCGAATAAGCCACTTGGAACACATTAAGATAAGTATCAACCTGCCATGCAGATCATGAGAGTATTGCATCTTCGCGGAGTGGGATAATTATTATAGGGATACTCTCATCCCAGCTGACCAACAGCTTGTCTCCCACTTCTACTTCACGGGATTTTCGATCACATAAAGTGGGTTACCACTATGGACAACTCATGCGGTGGGTCTCAAGCCCATATCCATCGATGCATTATCTATCACGTTATGTGATAGACCCTTTTGTGAAGGGATCTTCCAAGTTTTTCGATGTTTGGATATAATCCAACGTAATAACTCCGGAGTTTCTCAATTTTCTGACAGATTTTAGTCTCCTCTTCACATGCCTTGAGGACTTCATATTGTCCTTAGAACTGTTTATCTTGACGATCACAATTTGATTATCACAGTTCATCAGGATAGGGGGTATTGGTTTTTCAACCATAGGTAAGTTCATCAAGAGCTCACGAAGCCACTCTGCTTCAACAGTGGCAGTGTCTAATGTTGCGAGTTCTGCTTCCATAGTTCACCTCGTTAAGATGGTCTACTTGCAAGACTTCCAGGAAACAGCGCCACCACCAAGTGTAAAAACATAACCAATTGTGGCCTTAATCTCATCAGCATCAGATATCCAGTTTGAGTCACTATAACCCTCTAATACCCTTGGATACCCGATGTAGTGAATCCCATAGCTCGCAGTGCCTTTCAAATAGCGCATAACTCTGTCAAGCGCATGCCAATGATCATCTCCCGGTTTTGACACAAACCGACTCAGCTTGCTCACAGCAAAATAGATGTCAGGCCTCGTGGCACTTGTCAAATATATAAGCGGGCCAATAATCTGAGAATACCTCAGTTGATCTCTAGCAATCCATCGATTCTTTCGAAGCAACACACTGGCATCATATGGAGTTGGAGAAGGCGTGCAGTCGCTATACCCAAAACGACTCAAGATCTTTTCCACATAGTGAGATTGAAGCACTGTGATCCCACCATTCTCATCTCTCAATAGCTTGATGTTTAAGATAACATTAGCTACTCCTAGATCCTTCATCTCAAAACAGCAAGATAAGAAATCCTTGACCTCCTTAATTAAATCAAGATTGGTTCCAAAGATCAGTATGTCATCGACATACAGACAAAGAATAACTCCTTCGCCCCCACCATGGCGATAGTACACGCACTTGTCATCGTCGTTTACTATAAAGCCGGCAGCAGTTAATGTTCTTTCGAACTTCTCATGCCACTCCTTAGGAGCTTGTTTAAGGCCATATAAAGACTTTAATAACTTGCACACCTTTCCTTCCTAACCAGTGTAACACCCACAATGCGGCTATATCTCCCACGTATCGGAGCACAACTTAGAGGCATAACCGCATAGTAGGTGTTACAAGTTGGTATCAGAACCGACCCTCGCGGTTACACGGATGTTTGCGGACAGGTGCGCGGTCATGTTGTTCATGACGTTTGTGACCCGTCGTGGCACACGTCATGACATATGTAGCGGACTGGATGCACAGACGTATGTGCCAAGAGGGAACGTTACTGTGGCCCAACGAGGACGTCGATTCCTCTGAGTGGGGGTGTATGTGATAGCCTGGCTTATTAGGGATGATAGACTACTCATATCAATAAGGAATTCCTTCTTTTCCGGAAGCCCATTCGGACAGAACTCCAAAGTTAAGCGTGCTCAGCTCGGAGTAGTTTTAGGATGGGTGACCGACCGGGAAGTTTCTCCCGGGTGCGCACGAGTGAGGACAAAGTGCGCAGAAAAGACTAGTATTGATCTGTGGGGCCAGTATAGATCCCGCCAGGAGTGACGACCACCGCCGGGTATGTATACCCGAATTGTGGTCAGTCTAGCACTACTAGAAAAAGGGCTATAGATGGGGTTGACACTAATGGCGCACCATACAAGCGGTGCGCCATTAGTATATACTAATGGCGCACCACCTTCTGATACGCCATTAGAGTTGAAACTACTAATGGCGCACCTGGCCCAGGGTGCGCCATTAGTATCAAATTTTTTTAACTAGTGCGCCTGTCCAAACATACTAATGGCGCATCCAGACACTGTGCGCCATTACTAGTTGTAACTATTAATGGCGCACCTGCCGGAAAGTGCGCCACTAATGTTGTTTTTTTATTATATTTTTTATTCCCTTTTTTGCATAACTACTAATGGCGCACTGTGGGACAGTGCGCCATTAGTATGTTTTTTTGCAAAACTACTAATGGCGCACCACCAGAAGGTGCGCCATTAGTAACCTGGATTACTAATGGCGCATTTAGAGTTGGTGCGCCATTAGTAAGTGGGCAGCAACAAGATATTTTGGACAGCCTCTCCTACCCACACTCACTTTCTCCCCACTTCATTCTCTCCACCTCCTCCTTGTCTCGGGTGCCTCCTCTTTTTCACCTCATTTCCACCATAGATTCATTCAATTTAAGTGGTTAAATTACCTTGTTTTGATAGGTAAGTAAGGGGGAAGCTATATTTATGTTGTTCTCCCTACAACAATGTGCACATGCACTTTTTATGGCCTTGCTAGATCTATGTATGTTTGTGGTGTTGCATATGTGTTTGTGTTTGGAGGTGTACCGGTATTTGAAATGCGATAGTTGCCAATATTTTGCTGGAATGTTGATTCATTTCCGTTTCGGCGAGAATTTTGGCATTAAGCATTCTTTTTGGTCCTATTTTTAGGGAAAGTCATGCCAAATTTTTTCTTGGTTCTAAAATATCATTTTGCTCTACCCCGCAGGCGACTATGGTCCGCATGATGACCGAAGGCATCGTGAATAGGTTTTTGAGGTTCGCGAAGGCCGAGATGCTTCAAAAGAACGAGACGGAGATAAGATGTCCGTGTCGAAGATGCAAGCTGAAGAGCCTTATTGCGGACCCGGAATCCGGGCAGGTGCGGGACCACCTGCTCTTGCGTGGTTTCATGGATGGCTATCGGTGGCAAGGTGATGAAGATGACTGCGAAGTCGTCCATGGGGGCCGGGCAAGAAATGAGGAAGGGCAGCAAGACAACCACCGCGGCTCGGGCGGGCGAGAAGACGAAGAATCCCCAGGAGATGATCACGACGGTGATGCTGTACACAGTCATCATGTAGAAGATGCAGGACATGATGATGAGGAAGATGCCGGAGCAGACGACAGGCATGATCATGAAGATGATGATGCCGGCGGAGCAGACAACGCTGGACCATCGATGGGCTGGGTGCAGGACCCTCATATTCAAGAGCTGCTTCTCAAGCAGACGGATAATGCAAGAGCTGCCGCCCGAGAGAAAGCCAAGATGGATCAACTTGAGTTAGACGCGGTTACTCCATTGTATGAAGGATGCAGGCCCAAGGATACCCACCTAAAAGTAACGCTCATGGCTCTGGAGATGAAGGTAAAACACAAAATGACCGACGCATGCTTCGACAAGAACATGTCATTCTGGCACGAACGTCTTCCCAAGGGGAACAAGTGCCCGACCATTTTGGAGGAGGCGAAGAAAATCGTGTGTCCTCTGGATTTACCGCACGTGAAATACCATGTGTGCATGAACAATTGCATCATTTATCGGGACGAGCACGCGGAGTCTACCAGATGTCCGGTGTGCGGCGTCACTCGATACAAGAAGAGGAAGAAAGCTCCTCGAAAAGTGGTGTGGTACTTTCCGATCACTCCTCGTCTACATCGTATTTCGCGGACCCTAAGGTAGCAAAGCTCCTGCGTTGGCACGCGGATAGGGAGGAGAAGAAGCGAGAAGATGACGCAAATGATCCGGAGATAGATAAAAAAGACAAGATGCTGAGTCACCCTAAGGATGCGAGCCAGTGGCAAGCGTTGAACTTCGAAGACCTAGAATTTGGGAACGATCCAAGGAACATCGTGCTGGGCGCGAGCACCGATGGAGTCAATCCGTTTGGCAGCCAGAGAAGCACACATAGCACCTGGCCTGTGTTTGTGTGGATGTACAACCTTCCCCCCTGGTTGTGCATGAAGAGGAAGTACATTCACATGAGTATGCTAATTGAAGGACCGAAACAACCAGGGAACGACATCAATCTGTATCTGGGGCTGCTGAAAGAGGAGCTTGACATGCTGTGGAAAACGCCAGCCAATACGTGGGACGCCGCAGAGAAAGAATATTTCCCTATGAGAGCCCGACGGTGCACGACTATCTCGGTTACGGATATGTCGCGGGGCAGGTGGTCCACGGATTTTCTTGATGCGTCAGGTGCATGGAGGACACAACGTATCGCTAGCTAGATAGAGATCCCGGGTCTTCGAAAACCGTGTTCATGGGACATCGAAGGTGGCTTCGCGACGATGACCCGTGGAGAAAACGCAAGGATCTATTCGATGGTGAAACCGAACCCCGAGGACGCCCGCGTACGAGGAGCGGCGAGGAAATAGACGAGCTGTTGAAAAATTTGAAAGACTGCCCACTGCCGGGAAAGAAGCAAAAGGCGCCAGAGCCGGGAAAGAAGCGAAAGGCGCCAGAGCCGCTGCTGAAGGTATGGAAAACGAGGTCTGTTTTCTGGGACTTGCCGTACTGGAAGATCCACCGTGTGCCTCACAGCCTTGATGTCATGCATATCACGAAGAACGTGTGCGAGAGTCTGCTTGGTACCCTGGTCAACATGCCAGAGAGGACCAAAGATGGGCCGAAAGCAAGGGCAGACTTGAAATCAATGGGCATCAGGCAGGAGCTTCACGCTATATATGATGATGATGATGATGATGATGATGATGATGAGGCGAAGCAGGACACGGAAAGTCGTCGCAAAGGCAAAAAGGCCAAGAAGACCGGAAATGAATACCCTCCCGCGTGCTTCACTCTAAGTCAGGAGGAGATCGAGCAGTTTTTCACCTGCCTCGTAGGAGTAAAACTTCCTTACGGTTACGCAGGGAAGATAAGCAGATACCTAGACCCAGCGAAGCAGAAGTTCAGCGGGATGAAGTCTCACGACTGTCACGTGCTGATGACGCAGATACTTCCAGTTGCAATCCGTGGGATCATGGACGTGCACGTCCGTGAAACCCTATTTGGCCTATGCAACTTTTTCGACGTCATCTCTCGGAAGTCTGTTGGCGTGAGGCAACTCAGAAGGCTACAGGAAGAGATCGTGGTGATACTATGCGAGCTTGAGATGTACTTCCCGCCCGCATTCTTCGACGTTATGGTGCATCTGCTGGTCCATATCGTGGACAATATCATCCAACTCGGGCCGACGTTCCTGCACAGCATGATGCCGTTCGAAAGGATGAATGGTGTCATCAAAGGATACGTTCGCAACATGTCACGTCTAGAGGGAAGCATAGCCAGGGGCTTTCTGACCGAAGAGTGCATCTCCTACTGCACGAATTATCTAGGCATCGAGAATCCCGTTGGTCTGCCCGTCAACAGGCACCTCGGCGGGCTCGCTGGATGGGGTCACCGTGAGGGTCGTCGCGAAATGCATGTCGACTTCGAGGGTCGACTCGCCGACTTTGAAAGAGCAAACCTAGTCGCGCTACAACACATAGACGTGGTCGATCCTTGGGTGGTAGAGCACAAAACCTTTATTAAGAAGACGTACAATGACCGAGGCCAACAGAGGACGGACGGAGATATACTCAAAGATCACAACTCATGTTTCACGCGTTGGTTCAAGCAGAAGCTTCTGTCGTACCCTTTACATGAGGATTCTTCCGCGGAAGAACAACTCATATTCGCCTTGTCACAGGGTGCCGAGCACAACTTGATGACCTATGAGGCGTACGATATCAACGGCTACACATTCTACACCGAGGCCAAGGACATGAAGAGCGATGGTTATCAGAACTCCGGGGTAACGATGGAATCCTACACTGGTAACGACAAGGACAGATACTACGGAAGGATCGAGGAGATCTAGGAGCTGAGCTACGCTGGAGAGAAGGTCCCGATGTTCCGTGTCAAATGGGCCAAGAGCGTCCTAAAAGAAGACCGGTATTTCACCACCATGGTTATACCCGAAGTCAAATCCAAGACCGCGGGCGCAAACGTCACCGCGAAAAATGAGCCATGGGTACTGGCTTCCCAAGTGGACCAATGCTTCTTCATTACCGACCCGTCAAAGCCCAGTCGTGTTGTCGTGAGGAGAGGCAAAAGGAAGATCATCGGAATGGATGGAGTAGCCAATGAGCAAGACTTCGACAAGTACGGCGACCCAAGGATCGAACATGACGACGATGATGAAGTAGCAGCATACACCACAAGAAGAAGCAGGACCACCCTACCTAAAGGACGCCCGTTCCACAGAAGAACTCCATTTGCGAAAAAGAAGGGCAAGAAGATTGTGAACAGATAGCTAGCTAAGATCGATTGTATTTAAATCGTAGCCTTCATTTCTCGATTGTATTTCATGGGCACTTTTTGAACTATCATGAATATTTTTAAATTTCATGGACACTCGATCTCGATCCCCCTCCATCTCGATCGCTATCCCACCTCGCCAGATCCGGTCCCCCTCGCCGCCGAGCACCCCCCGGTCCACCGGCCGCCGCCGCCGACCCCCCGCACCCCTCCCCTACTCAACCGCCGCCGCCGACCCCCCGCACCCCGCGCACCCTCCCCCACTCCACCGGCATTACTGTTTGATGATATTTTTAAAAAAATTATTACTGTCTTATAAAAAATTATTACTGTTATGATTTAAACAAGTTTGAACATATTTAAACACAAATAAGTATCAAACAGCATTTTAAATGCATAAAAAAATTTGTGGAGCCTGGGAATCAAACCCAGGACCTCCTGGTGTGAGAACTGGCTGCTGACCAGTCGAGGTAGTAGAGGGAACTTGGTGTGGATCAGGTCAGGTGGAAGATAACCTTTTGGCTCGAGCAGAAATCAAAAAAAAACTAATGGCGCACCACGGTGAGGTGTGCCATTAGTATGGATGTACTTATGGCGCATCGAGGGGTGGTGCGCCATTAGTATGGATGTACTTATGGCGCATCGAGGGGTGGTGCGCCATTAGTATTGTGCCGCCCCCATCCATATTTCCTCCCCGGCCTAAATTAACCTATCCCCTCTCTCTCCCTCGCCCTCGCCCTCGATCCCCTTCCCCTCTCCTCTCCCGACGCCACTGCCCCGCCGCCTCGACGCCTCGACGCCGCTGCCCCGCCGCGTCGACGCCGCGTCGACGCCGCCCCGACGCCGCTGCCCCGCCGCCTCGACGCCTCGACGCCGCCCCGATGCCTCGACGACGCTGCCCGCCGCCTCATCAGCCCAAGTAAGTTCTCCTCCTTCTTCTTCTTTTAGATCCATTAGGGTTCCTCCCTCTCACGCTTACATTGTCCATGCCGCATTCCAAGGCCTGCTGCAACTTATATCTTCATACCAGAGACACAAATCTCAAACTTTTATAGTTCCTTCTTCACAAAACTGCACATTCATCTCCAGCTTGTTGTCTTGTCTTGATGATTGATTCCAACACTTAACTTTCAGTTTTGCAGGCAACAGGGAAGAGATCCATTTGGGGGGGAGGTAGGTACACCAAAGAGTTTCAGGTTTCAGACTCAGACTTGTATTGGCAATGGAAATTCAGAGTTTCAGGTTTGCAACTCACGCCCACACGTGTAGTTAGCTTTTCGGTATCGCTGGTCTGGCTGGCTGTTGCTCTATATGGTCAAGATATATAATCTATCTTGTAATTGTTGCTACATTTGCGTTTTCTCAAGATGCAAGTTCAGTACCTCGCTCTGCTTTAGTTGATGAACTCCACAAATGCAATCCGAGCTAATTGCAGGTCTTTCTCTTCTTCTGCATAATCATGGAAATGGTCCATCCTTGTTACGTACTATACATGGGAGGGCAGGGAATATACATATGTGTGTGTTATGTATGCATGTATGTATGTGTAGTTAACTTGAGCGTTTCTGGTCTGGCTGGCTTTTTCACCACCTCCAAGAAATATTCTATCTTCCATTGTTTCTACATTACTATTATTATCTTCTCGAGATATTCAAGTCCAGTACCTCATCCTTAGAGGCAAAGGATGGTCTGCTCTTGTCTTTTATATTTACTTACGGGGACAAAAAAGCTCGCTCCGGTTTGGATTTGTAGAATGGGACAACAATCCTTTGCTGCCAAATAAGCTCCTCCTTGGTAGATTTGATTACTAGCATGCTCCTGCTGCTAAATCAACAATTAACAATGAATGATCTTTACCGCCAATCATTGGATTTGGTTAGCACCAATCTGCTCCTAGCATGCCTCCTCTGTTTTGGTGATTACTTGCTGCCCTAAATTATAGTCTACTTACACATCACCTAGTTTTGCTTCTGTTTGTTTGTACGTATATGCAGTAGCAGCAGCATCTTTTGGTTCAATTAGAATGCACATCTAGCATTCTTTTGGTTCAGTTAAAACAATCTTTCATTGCTTCCTGTATATCGAGCTTCCACAAACATGGATCCATAATTATTGTGTCGATGTTGTGTGCATTATTCTATTTTGACCTTCATTTAGAAGCATGGAAGATTTATAAGGCATATGTATGTAGACTGGATATTTTGTGTGTAGTAATGTTTTGGTGCTTATTGCTTTGGATACTTTTTGTGTATGCTTTGCTGATACTTGTCTTAGGAAAGCTGACACTGCTTTATCTAATTAAGTTCTTCGTGTCTTCCTTTTAATCTTAGAATGGCACAGTCATATGTATCCAGTTTGAAACTGCTTGTAAATTATTCCAGTTTGAAACTGAGATCTGCATGTACACCATCGAGTAAAGCTATTTCAGACACAATAAAGTTGCAAAATTCAGATACTTCATAAACATGTGTGTGTTGCTTTTGTTTCTGCTAAACTGTCTATGGTAGATAAACTGAGCGTTGTGGCCATGCTTGATGTAGGAGCTCAAGAACCTGCGGCCGCAGCTCTACTCCGCCTCCGAGTACTGCGAGAAGTCCTACCTCAGCACCCACCAGAAGTAGATGTGAGTAGCCACCTCAGCTATTCCTCCTCTCCTCCATTAGAATAGTTGATCAGTGTAAAGTAGTCTGAGTTAGAGAAATGTTGATCAGTGTTATGAGTGTTGGCCAAAAAGCTCTGTCAGTACCATATAGGTGAATGTGCTATTTCTGTCAGTTGATCAATGTCTGTCAGTTGTCTGGTACTTGAATGATTTTGTGCTACTTCTGTTGACAGAGAATGGCATGTTAATACCATATAGGTACCCAAATAATGTTGCTATGATGTATTGGGGGAGAAATGGTCCAGTATTGCTTGTAGTGGTTTGTCCAAAATGTTGAATGATACTGCTTGGAGATGCATATATTGTTTCACCTCTTCACATGCCAATGTATTTTCCATGTTGTGATGGAGGCCTTTTTTGCCTTGTCCACCCGAGAGGCCCTTGAGTTTGCTGGAATGTCGATTAACTTCCGTTCCGGCAAATTCGGGTACTCCATATGTCCTATTTTCAGCAAAGGTCATGCTGAAATTTTTCGTGAATTTTAGCATGTTGCTAAAAATAGGACATATGGGGTACTTGTGACTAATGCATGGGTCGGGGTATCTTAGTAGTTAATTAAGTAGGATCAAGTGCCCCGGCGTACTTGTGACTAATGCATGGCTTTTAGGGTGCCTCGGTGTCGATAAAAACCAAAATGATGAAAGCTTAGGCTTTTAGGGTTCCTTGGCGTCGAAAAACCCTCAATGATAAAAGCTTAGCTTTTAGGATGCCTCGGTGTCGACAAACCCTAAATGATGAGACCATGATCTTGTTCCTTGACAATAACCAACTTTGACCAAACTTTGTTCCTATTTAGAGAGAAACATGGCCAACAACGATGAGGCCGGGGGTTCGGGCGTCAAGGCATTCTGGGAGCTGTCCCAGGAGATGGAGGAACAACCTCACTTGTATGAGGACGCCGCCTTCCCCACCGATCCTGAGACCACTGATGGTACCACCGAGGATGACCCCACTGATGCCACCACTGATGGTGCCGCCGAGGATGCCACCACTGATGATGGCGGCGCACGCACAGATGGCAGCCAACCGAAGAGGCAACGGAAGGACCGGCGCCCGACCGTGCTCCGCACCCTCAAGGAGGAAGTTACTGAAGTGGACTCCGACGGGAATCCAACGGCGCCCGAACGAATAGTCAAGGGGTACTCGCTTCAGCTCGGGTGCATTCTCCGGAGCACCGTCTCGATCAACACCGAGAAGCTGAGGCATCCTGACCGAGGGAATTTGCGCAACCTCCTCTTCACGAAGCTGCACGAACGATACAAGTTCCCCGCTGAATTTGAAAACATAAGCCTTAAGGGGAATAAAGTGAATAATGCTGCCCTCACGAAGATGAGCAAGGCCCTGTCTACTTGGAAAAGCAATGTGAAGAGAATGATCGAGAAAGGTGAGAGTTATGAGAAGATCAAGGAGAAAAATCCTTCGATCACCGAAGATGACTACAACGACTTCAAGATCAATTGATCGAGCACCGCAAACTCCGAATCAAGTAAGTGGGGGAAAGAAATGCGGGAGCTGAACTTAGGGGAACACACACTCGGTCCCGGCGGTTACAGAGTGGCGGAGCCTATATGGGACAAGGAGGAGGCGGACCGTGCCGAGCAAGGCCTACCGCCCCTCTTAGATAAATACGGTGACAAGCAGACCAGGAACTTTGTCAGGGCCCGGTACAAGAAGGACCCGAAAACAAAGGAGCTTACCACGGATCCGAAGACCAGGGCGCTTGAGCTTGTTCTGGTAAGGAATACACCCCCGCGTAATTAGCTCCATATGGTTGCATTCTAATTAATGAAGCCAAATTTCTAAATGGTTCACATTCCTTCCGCAGGCGACTGAAAGCAGTAGCGCGGGGTCGACTAAGAGCAACCCTTGGGACACCACTCTAAATAGGGCGTTGAATGTAATGAAGAACAAGGATAAGCTCAGTAAGCCGACGTCAGCTGGTCGTGTGGCCGGCAAAGGCTTGTCGACAAAATGGTCGTCATACTATAACACTGATGGGCGAAAGGAGAAAAAGACCAGCTCGAAAAGCCAGGCGCGTGAGGTTCAAGAACTCAGGGCAGAGGTGGCGCGGATTCCGGAGATTGTCCAAGAGCAAGTGCAACAACAACTCGGAGCGACGATCACCGCCATTGTGCTTACCTTGATCGAGGGGATTAGTGCATGGATTGCGGGCGACCAACAGGGGCCGCCCCCGATTCCTAGTTTCACGGCCAGCAACTCGCAGAACACGATGGCGGGGCCATTGGTGTCTCCGGCGGAGGCGGCATTGGTGTCTTCGACGCCGGCACGGGAGCTTAATGCACCCGGGTGTACGCCGGCCGGCACCTCTACAGCAAGCGGCCCCTCCGTCAACTGCACGCCCGCCGTTGGCGGTGCCTCGACATTAGCCGAGCTCGACGCCATCATCACGGTAACTAATTAAGCCTCTCTCGGCCGAGGACTTCATCTCCTTGCCTTTGACTGGGCATCCCTGATGCCCTACATGTTTTCACAGGGCGCCACCGACGTTCCGTGCACTCTCCTGCACTTCGTGAACAATGAGTTGGTCGATGTCGCCAAGGGCAAAATCGTTCAACCGGGCAACCCCTTGTTCCACGGTACCCAGATGCCACCCAACTTGTTTAGGGTTCAACTGGTTCGGGTGCTGCCAGGCTGCGACGAGTTGTTACCTCCGATTCGACCCGTCGGGGCCGATGATGATGACCCTCAGCGCCTGCCTGAGCTGGCTCCTGCTTTGGCCGAAGAGCCAGATTCGTTTGGGGGCAGGGGACACCACCCCAAAGACAACACCGCCAGTCGTGCCGGCGCCAAGTCGGCCCCATGGCAAGACCGCCGCAACGGTGCCGGACATCCCTATGCCACTGGATCCAAACATGCATATGGCACAGGATCAGAACGACGACGACGATACATTTGCCAACGTCGATCAGTACTTTGCCGATCATGGGTACGGTGGCGACTTCATGGGGCCTCCTTCTCAAGAACCCAACCCAACAAAAGACGTGCG
The DNA here is from genome assembly GCF_003073215.2 of Triticum urartu. Taxonomy (NCBI): domain Eukaryota; kingdom Viridiplantae; phylum Streptophyta; class Magnoliopsida; order Poales; family Poaceae; genus Triticum; species Triticum urartu. The sequence goes on from NC_053027.1 coordinate 563,801,415, forward strand.
CGATCTAGCTGGTACCGCGGAGAAGCCAAGTTGCAACAGGCGTCGTCTGCCGTTCAGCTCTCAGGAGACGCCTCCAGCTGCCGACTTCACCGAGCCTCAGATAGGCGAGGTGCAAAATATTATCAGCCCCAACACACTCAAGAAGGCGGTCTGTGAGCAGAACTCGGTCCCATTACAGGAGAAGAAGAAGGCACGCAAAAGAAAGACTAACAAGGGTGCGGGCCAGCCGGCACCGAGTACGATCCGTGCTCAGGACGGGCCAACTTCACCTGAGGATATCTCGAGGAGGGTGCATGTGGCGGGTAGGCCGATGCTACCGAGAAATATGCTCGATGCTGCAACCGGTGCTATGCGGAGTCTGCATGACAGTGTTCTTTCTTTGGAGAAGCGGCGTCTCGGAGAGAAGGATGTGGCATACCCGGTTTTCGCGGCCAAGGTGCCAGAGGGCAAGGGCTTTGTGGATAACTCCATCGGGGGTACGATCGTCCTGCGGTTTGATGACATCCACGCTATGTTGAACCTTCATCCGCTGCACTACACCTTCGTTCGGCTATTTTCGCTGAGTATGGAGATGCGGATCATTCGCGACAAGACCCCGGACATCGTGATAGTCGACCCCTTCTACATGCGTGCCAAGATCTTGGGCAGCGCTGGGGACTGGCAAGTCACGAGTTCTTACCTCGAAGGCGTCATTCTAGCAAACCAAGATAAGGATAACTTCCTCGTGCCTTACTTTGCCGAGTAAGTCCTCCCCTCAACCGCCCCGTAACATATGAATTCTTAGATTTCGATCATTTTTCTTTTAACATTCCGTGTTTTCTGCAGTGACACACATTGCACGCTCATCCTCCTAAGCCCCAAATATTCCATGGCCACGTATTTCGACCCGGACCGTCAGTCGAACGTAGACTACACAAATGTCAAGAAGGTTCTTGATGATGTTCTCCCCGGCTACGTCAAATCTGGAGGCACCTTCACCAGGCCTATTCGTAAGTATGGCAAGCACGTGTTCTCCCACAATACGACGTTCTGCTGCGTCAAGCAGCCGCCTGGCGGTCAGAAGGGTGCCTACTACGCCATCCATCACATGCGGGTGATCGTATGGGACCATCATCAACTTCTGCTACCGAGTAGACTCAAAGATTGGGCCGCGAGCGTGTCGGCAATCCAGGACGCGGACATCAGACAAGAATTCTTCCGCATCCAGTCGGAGTTTGCGGAAATCATCCATCAAGATGTCCTTCGTACCTCGGGGCAGTTCTACCTCAGAAATCAACCGTCCAACAGTGACATCGACACAATCCTACAAATGCAGGCTGACAGCGCCCGTTGTTTCATGACTCCCTTGATAGACGGCGGCTTCATCCACGCTCCGGTCCCTTGAGTCGAGTCGAAAGCAGTGATGCTGTGTCTAGTTCTGAAACATCGATTGGCTCATGTTGTAATTAAACTTTAATGAACTTGTAGTATGTCTCTTTGGTTTCGAGAGTCATTCAACTTAGATGTAATCGATACTATTAATGTCTTGCTTTTCTCTTCCGATCGTTCTGTTGCATACTTATATATTGCTTATGTATTGTCTGTGAATTGGTACTAACGTTTCGTTTGGCTACTGCATAGCGATGCCGTGGTATGTCGTGTACAAGGGTAAGGTTCCCGGAATCTACGACGACTGGGAGGAGTGTCGGAGACAGGTTCACCGATTCAGCGGTAACAGTTACAAAGGGTACGCCACTAGGGCCGAGGCCGAATCTAGATACGCCCGCTATCTAGCGGGAGAGGGAAGGGAGCGTTGGAGGAACCGGATGAAGACGAGTTTCATCGTGATGATGCTCATCGTGATGACCGCATCTCTCTTCTATGTGATGGTAGTTTAGATGATCGATATCGACTTGTAATGTGAAGACAATCTCGCGGTCTCGAGACTTGTAATATAATGTTCTATCTTTGTTCGGTCTTTTCAATTCGGAGACTAATATGATGAATTGTATTCGGAGACTAAAATTATGAATTGTATTCAGAGACTAATCTTCTATTGTATTCGATGAATCTGTTGTTGATGTGTGCTGTCTATATTTTGTCCAATTATACATTTTGTAACCAGTGCAAAAAACAGAAAATTAAAAAATAAAAAACCTAATATTCATACTAATGGCGCATCACATCATAGTGCGCCATTAGTATCCTAATGCCAAAGGATACTAATGGCGCATCATTAAACAGTGCGCCATTAGTATGCCGAAGTTACTAATGGCGCATCCTGTTGTTGTGTGCCATTAGTATGCCAAAGCACCTGGGTATACATGGCCCCCTGGGAGGCATACTAATGGCGCACTGTTGTATATACTAATGGCGCATCTGAGGTGCGCCATTAGTATACCAGATACTAATGGCGCACCAGTGGTGCGCCATTAGTAAAATATACTAATGGCGTGGCACTAATGGCGCACCACTAATGCGCCATTAATGGCCAAATTAGGTGCGCCATTAGTAGGCCTTTTCCTAGTAGTGTAGCCACGGCTGAGTAAGTATCAAAGAAGTCTTCACCTTCTTTCTGGGTATACCCCTTAGCCACAAGCTGTGCCTTGTACTTTTCAATCGTACCATCAGGTCTAAGCTTCTTCTTGAACACCCACTTACATCCTACAGGTTTGCACCCATAAGGACGGTCAGTGATCTCTCAGGTTCCATAGCTAAGATGGAATCCATCTCGCTACGTACAACTTCCTTCCAGTAGTTAGCATCAGGAGATGCATAGGCTTCTGAAATAGTCATGGGTGTGTCATCCACGAGGTACACAATGAAATCATCACCAAAGGACTTTACAGTCCTCTGTCTCTTACTCCTCACAGGAGTTCCATTGTCACCCTCAACAGGATTCTCAACGTGTTCCATCGCAATGGTGGTGAAAGCACAAGTGCTCCCTAGGTGGTTTTGATAATTGATGACAACATATCTCTTGTTGGACTAACACCTCTATCTAGCATGTTTCAGATAAGTTCAGCAATGGAGTGGCATGGAATAAAGGTTGTGGGAACTCCTTCAAGATGCTAAGGACAAGGGATTGGCTAAAGCTTCAAGCTCAAGACTCTTCACTTTTACATTTTAGTGATCCAAGATCACATTGAGTCCATAGGAAAAGCCAATACTATCAAGGAGGGATGAGGTGTTGCTTAATGAGCCTCTTGCTTCATGTGCTTAATGATATGCTCCAAAATCCTCAACTACTTTCCCATATCCACATATGACCTAAACCCTAAGCCAAACTCGGTCCTACCGATTCTTCCTATCCGGCGCCACCGAGTTTCACTTGTCATTAGCCACTGCCAAACCCTAGCAATTCAGTTCTACCGATAAGGATCTCGGTCTCACTGAGATGGGCTTGCAAACTCTCTGTTACCCATTGCAATATTCTCGGTCCCACCGAGATATGCAATTGGTCCCACCGAGATTGCAATGTAAACTCAGTGTTTCCCCTTTGTAACTTTTCGGTCTCACCGAGTTCCACTCGGTCCCACCGAAAGAGCAAATCGGTCCCACCGAGTTTGCCTGACCAACTCTCTGGTTAGCCAATTACCAAATTCGGTCTCACCGAGTTTGTGTAATCGGTCTCACCGAGATTACGTTATGCCCAAACCCTAACCGAATCGGTCCTACCGAGTTGCATGTCAGTCCCACCGAAATTCCTAACGGTCACTAGGTTTACTACTTCGGTCAGACCGAGTTTATTTATCCGGTCCCACTGAGATTGGTAAATTGTGTGTAACGGTTGGATTTTGTGTGGAGGCTATATATACCCCTCCACCTCCTTCTCATTCGATGAGAGAGCCATCAGAACACACACACCATTCCTACTCATATGTTCTGAGAGAAAACCACCTACTCATGTGTTGAGACCAAGACATTCCATTCCTACCATATGAATCTTGATCTCTAGCCTTCCCAAGTTGCTTTCCACTCAAATCTTATTTCCACCAAATCCAAATCCTATGAGAGAGAGTTGAGTGTTGGGGAGACTATCATTTGAAGCACAGGACCGAGGAGTTCATTACCTACACACCATTTGTTACTTCTTGGAGAGTGGTGTCTCCTAGATTGGCTAGGTGTCACTTGGGAGCCTCCGACAAGATTGTGGAGTTGAACCAAGGAGTTTGTAAGGGCAAGGAGATTGCCTACTTCGTGAAGATCTACCGCTAGTGAGGCAAGTCCTTCGTGGGCGATGGCCATGGTGGGATAGACAAGGTTGCTTCTTCGTGGACCCTTTGTGGGTGGTTGCTTCTTCGTGGACCCTTCGTGGGTGGAGCCCTGTGTGGACTCGCGCAACCGTTACCCTTGGGTGGAGCCCTGTGTGGACTCGCGCAACCGTTACCCTTCGTGGGTTGAAGTCTCCATCAACGTGGATGTAGGATAGCACCACCTATCCGAACCACGGGAAAAACATCCGTGTCTCAAATTGCGTTTGATCTCTCAAAACCCTTCCCTTTACATTCTTGCAAGTTGCATGCTTTACATTCCGCTGCTCATATACTCTTTGCATGCTTGCTTGATATGTATTGTGTGTGTTGAAATTGTGCCTAAACTCCACTTAAACCAAAAAAGCTTAAAAATTGCAACTTTAGCACAAAGTGTCTAATCACCCCCCTCTAGACACATCTACTTCTAGATCCTACAAGTGGTATCAGAGCTTTGGTCTCCATTGCCTTGGTTTAATCACCATTGGAGGAAGATGTATGTGTCTACTCTAGGGAGTCTTAGACATAGAGTGCCTATTCTTGATGGAAAGTATTTTCATGAGTGGAAAAATGAGATGCTTGTAATCTTCAATCAATATCATTTGAACAAGTATATTTCTAGCCCTTGTGCACCCCATATTGATCCCTTGCATCCTACCCTAGATGAAGATATTGACATGATTCGCAATCTTAGAACTATTGAGCTTATCATTAGAGGATTGCCCAAAAATCTGATTGCTAGTTTGCCTACTCAAAATTGCGCCTATACTATATGGAAATTTCTTGAGGAAAGGTTTCCCAATCATTCCTTGAAAACTTTGGATGAAATTCTCCATAAATCTATTGCCTTGAGTAAGATGAACTCTAGTGATCCTAGTTTTGGTAAATGTCTTCTTGAACTTGCCTTCTTAAGCATGCTAAAGGAGATGTTGGAATCATTAATGATATCATATTCAAAGCTATGAGAATTCATAAAAGTAACCACTTTGATCATTTATCTAATGAATTGCCCTCTCTAGGAAAAGATGAGTCACAAGATCATGATGAACATGAATATTATGATGATGATGATAGTGACTTCGATCTCGATGATGCAATGAGACATTTTGGTCTTATGGCAAATCTTCGGGGATATGAATCAGGAGGAAAGGAATGGGTTCTTGATAGTGGATGTACTGATCATATGACCGGAGATGAAGAGATGTTTCGTGAGCTTGCTGAAAACAACGGCCCTCGAAAATATGTCACCTTTGGTGATAATTTAAAGGGTAAAGTGGTTGGCCTTGGTAAGGTGGCCATCTCACATGATAGTTCCATTCAAAATGTCATGCTCGTTGAATCTCTTGGCTACAACTTACTTTCAGTATCTAGACTTGCTGATTTCGATTTGAATGTCCTATTTACTGAGGTAGATTGCCAAGTATTTTTTCGAGACAATCATAAAATGGTCTTTACGGGTATGCGTAGAGGTGATCTTTATATTGTCGATTTCTCTAAAAAGGCACAACCTAAAACTTGCTTTGTTGCTAAATCCTCAAAAGGTTGGTTGTGGCATAGACGACTAGGTCACATTGGCATGAGAAACCTTGATAAGCTTATTAAAGGAAATCATATCCTTGGAGTTAACGATGTCATATTTGATAAGGATAGACTTTGCAGTGCTTGTCAAGCAGGTAAACAGGTTGGAGGAAGACATCCCGTGAAGAACATCATGACCACAAGGAGGCCACTCGAGCTACTTCACATGGATCTTTTTGGTCCCAACGCCTACAAGAGTCTCGGTGGAAATTCTTTTGGTCTAGTTATAGTTGATGATTTTTCAAGATTTACGTGGGTGTTCTTTCTTAATGACAAGTCGCAGGTCCAGAAGATCTTCAGAAACTTCGCTAGGAAAGCCCAAAATCAGTTTGATGTGAAGATCAAGAAGGTTCGGAGTGACAACGGAACGGAGTTCAAGAACACAAATGTGGACACCTTTCTTGACGAAGAAGGGATTTCACACGAGTTCTCGGCCACATACACACCTCAACAAAATGGAGTTGTTGAGAGGAAGAACCGGACGCTCATCGAAATGGCAAGAACGATGCTTGATGAATACAAGACGCCAAAGCACTTATGGGCAGAAGCGGTCGAGACAGCTTGTCACGCAACAAATCGCTTATATCTTCACAAGATACTCGGCAAGACGGCATACGAGCTTCTCACCGGTAACAAACCCCAAGTTGGATACTTTAGAGTATTCGGCTCAAAGTGCTACATTCTTGATAAGGATCGTCGTTCAAAGTTTGCTCCTAAATCTCATGAAGGTTTTCTACTTGGTTATGGATCAAACTCTCACACTTACCGTGTCTACAACAATTTTACCCGAAAGGTTGAAGAGACGGTAGATGTGAAGTTTGATGAATCTAATGGCTTGCAAGTAGAGCAACTGCCAATTGATGTAGGAGACAAAGACCCTTCAGAAGCAATTCGAGACTTGTCCATTGGCAAAATTCGTCCAACGGAGGTGAAGGATTGTACTTCATCCGTCCAAGTGGAAGCTTCTACTTCACGACAAGGTGAACCAAGAATCGACACGGAAGCATCCACAAGTGGGACATATCAAGATGAAGAAAATGAGGAAATACGTCAAGATGAACATCAACAACCTCCTTCTCCACCACGACAAGAGAACAACGATGTCAACAATGAAGAAGGCCAAGAAGAAGAACAAGATGAAGAAGATGTTCAACAAAGACCCAAGCAAAAGCTCTCACGAGTTCGAGCAAGAATTGCCAAAGATCATCCCGTCGAGCAAATCCTCAATGATATACAAACCGGGAGAATCACTCGCTCAAAAACTCGTTTAGCTAACTTTTGTGAAAACTATTCATTCATCTCTAGCATTGAACCAATGAAGGTTGAAGAAGCATTGGAAGATCCGGATTGGATAAACGCTATGCATGAAGAGCTACATAATTTTGAGAGAAACCAAGTTTGGACATTGGTTGAGAAGCCCGACAACAACCACAACATCATTGGTACCAAATGGGTGTTTCGCAACAAGCAAGATGAAGATGGACAAGTGGTCCGCAACAAAGCACGTCTCGTCGCCCAAGGATACACACAAGTCGAAGGTATGGACTATGGTGAGACGTATGCTCCCGTTGCTAGACTTGAGTCCATTCGCAGCTTACTTGCCTATGCTAATCACCATAATATCACCTTGTACCAAATGGACATTAAAAGTGCTTTTCTAAATGGAGAAATAGAGGAGGAAGTTTATGTCAAACAACCTCCCGGCTTTGTCAATCCTAAGAAACCAAATCATGTTTACAAATTTCACAAAGCTCTTTATGGTCTTAAACAGGCTCCTAGAGCATGGTATAAATGCTTGACCAAGTTCCTTACTACAAGTGGTTTTGAAATTGGTAAAATTGACTCTACTCTTTTTACTAAAAGGGTTAATGGAGAACTATTTGTATGCCAAATTTATGTTGATGACATCATATTTGGATCAACTAACCCTCTCTTTAGTGAAAAGTTTGGAAAGCTAATGTCAAAGAAGTTTGAGATGTCTATGATGAGTGAACTCAAATTCTTTCTTGGGTTGCAAATCAAGCAAACTAAGGAAGGTACATTGTCTCTCAAACAAAGTACACCAAGGACTTATTCAAGAAGTTCAATATGCAAGAATGCAAAGGTATGTCTACACCCATGCCTACTAGTGGACATAATGATTTAACCAAAGATGGTGAACCAGTTGATCAAAAGGTTTATCGCTCTATGATTGGTTCATTGTTATATCTATGTGCTTCACGTCCCGATATTATGCTAAGTGTATGCATGTGTGCACGATATCAAGCTGCTCCTAAAGTTTGTCATCTTAAGGCTGTGAAAAGGATAGTGAGATATTTAATCCATACACCAAATTTTGGCATTTGGTATCCTAAGAGGTCTTCCTTTGATCTTGTTGGCTATTCCGACTCGGATTATGCCGGAGACAAGGTTGATAGAAAGTCCACTTCGGGTACTTGTCAATTTCTTGGTAGATCTCTTGTGTCTTGGTCTTCCAAGAAACAAAACTCGGTATCCTTATCCACCGCCGAAGCTGAATACATTGCCGCTGGTTCATGTTGCACTCAATTACTTTGGATGACTCAAACTCTTAAAGATTATGGGATTTATGTGAAACATGTTCCACTGCTTTGTGATAATAAAAGTGCTATCAAAATTGGTCATAATCCTGTACAACATTCTCGAACTAAGCATATTGAAGTTCGTCATCATTTCATTCGAGATCATGTTGCTAAGGGTGACATCATTCTTAAGCATGTTCGCACCGATAAGCAATTAGCAGATATATTCACTAAACCGCTTGATGAGAAAGTGTTTTGCAGGTTGAGAGGAGAATTGAACATCATTGATGCTTCGAACTTGGAGTAGAAACTCCATTGGATACATGCAAGACATGAGCTTATGACTAATCCATGATATATCTCTTATGATAACTATCTTATGTCTTGGATATATTTGTACCTTGCATGTTGAATCTAATTCCATAAGATTGCGACTCACTCACATCTTGAGCAATCTCTACATCACCAAGACTCTACACAATGGTGGTTGAAGACAAGGAAGCACAAAACCATTCAAACATATCCTTTGACAAATTCTATGTTGAGTTTCATGATTGTCATTTTTGGATACACAAGTGCTCTTCCTTGCAAAGAACTAACCCATGTAGGTAGATGAACTCAAACTCCAAGTGGTGCTCCCAACTCTTGATGAGCTACATCAACCTTGAGCACCCACACAAGTTCAACTACCTGAACAAGAACCACACCACCACCCAAGGTATGTTATTCCATCTTAGAGAAGCTTTACTCCAAGACATGAGTCAAAGCAACTTAACAAGATGAGAATACAACAAAATGCTTAAACGAAAAATGGAAACCCCATTTTGAGCTTAAACGATGAGTATGACCTATGATCAAGTGTCCTCACTTGACTCCTAAGTCAATAAACTCTAACATAGGTGACTATGTCACCGCCCAATTCTAGGTGAAGTTCTCTTGTGTTCTTTTCTGAGTTATTGCATTTGTTCCTTGCATATTTGTTTCCTTCTCTCTCACACACAAGAAAAAACTTCATCTAGAAACTTTCACTTCTTTTATTTGCTCTTGTTCTGCATATTTCTGCATCAAATTCTTTGCAAATCTTTGTGAGATCTTACTTGCCTAGTGAGCTGAGGTGACATGTGTTTTTATCTGTGTAAACTCGGTTTCACCGACTTGCAAATTTTGGTCCAACCGAATCTTTTTGGTACCACCGAAATATACCACTCGGTGCCACCGACTTTGCCATCAGAAAAACAGTTTGCCACTTGTTCTACATTTCTTCTGATCCAGCTCCACTCAATGAATTTTGTCCTCCACAAGCATCACAATTTTATCCTTTGCTTTGTGCTGAATCTCAAGGACCAAACCTATTTGACGGATTCCAAAAAAAAACTTTTTGAAATTGATGTCAAAGGGGGAGAGAGAGATCACATCAAAGCTTGTAGGAGAGAGAGATCACATCAAGGGAGAGAAACAGTCTCAAGGACCAAACCTACAAGAGAGAAAGTATTAAGAGGGAGAGAAAGTCTCAAGGATCCCAGATGTTGTTAAGGGGGAGAGAGAGATTTCCAGGGAGAGAAAACACTCGAGGATCTCAAATGATTGATGCTCAAGAGGAGAGATTCCACATGTCTTTTTGGGGGAAAGACATGTTCATATGAACTCATTTGAATTTAGTTCTACTCAGCTCTGATTTTCTGTTTCCTATCTTCTCCCAATATCCCATGTAAGATTCAGGGGGAGCAAGACACCTAAGGAAAAGAAATCAATCAAATTCATTGCAT
>NC_053027.1:563812530-563925523 GCF_003073215.2 Triticum urartu
ATAGTATTGGCTTTTCCTAAAGACTCAATGTGATCTTGGATCACTAAAATATAAAGTGAAGAGTCTTGAGCTTTTGAGCTTGAGCCAATCCTTTGTCCTTAGCATTTTGAGGGTTCCACTTTCACATCCATGCCATGCCAATCATTGAGCTTTCCTGAAATAATCATCTTGGAATAGCATTAGCTCAATGAGCTATATGTTGTTATGAATTACCAAAACCAACTAGGGATAGTTGCGCTTTAAATTAGGCAAGGCCAATTAGATTTAGGACCCCCCCCTAACAGTGCGGTCAAGAAGGCTTCAAGCCCAGGAACTTTGCAAGTTGAAGCCCATGTATTAAACAAATAGCCCTTGCTGGTAGTTGTGGAAGCTGACCAGGCCATGATCGAGAGCATCCTCTATGGCTTCGATCGTTTCGGCCCCGACGCACCACGTACACAAGCTCGCTTTCCCTAAAAAAACGCACAAGAGCTCGATGCACGTAGCCTAGCCGCCTGTGGAAGTTAGACGAGGGCATCCGTACAGCAGATTAGCGCCGCCGTTGTCGCCCATGGCGGAGTAATCTTACAGTGAGTCTTCTTGGTTCCTTCATTGATTTATATATATACCATGGAATACTGATGAACTAATCCGCATCTTTCTCCAAAATACTAGAAAGTTTTTGCCTTTGATGGGATTAATTAGGGCGGCAATTTTTTGTTTATTCTAAAAAAATAGGTATGCACTGATTCTATAATCTTAGGGGGTGTTTGGTTCCAGGGACTTTTTTGTGTTGGGAGTAGAAAAAGTCTCTAGCAAACCAAACAGGGTGGGACTTTTTTGGGATTTTTTGCTAAAAGTCCTTAGAGGCACCTCCTTGAGAATCTTTTTCAAAAAGTCCTAGGGACTAGAAAAAGTCCTATGACTAAAGAACCAAACACCACCTTAGTTTCAGAATTTGCCCTAGGACAACTCAGCAGGACTCACCTCAAATCTAAGGCATATCATCAGCTCATGTCTACGTCATCGCAAGTTATTATTATTGTTAGAATTCCACAAACTGGTAGATTCTAGTTTCTATTTTTTAGCCCAGTTAGAAAATTACATACCAGTTTGTATACATGATAACTTAAATACGGAATTAGCTTATACAGAAACGACTAATCAAATATTCTGGCATGAGTAAAATTTACACAACAAGCTAGAATTGGAAACACACCATGTAAGATTATACATTTTGATCTGTGAGTTTTAGGCATAAGAACCACATTCAAACTAATGAAAATCTACCATTTTCTAATTGCAAAAATCCATATTATCTTGTATTCCTCATAGAATGGTCATTGTTAGGAAAACAAAACTTCAATATGTTCATTGAATACTCCCCCCCCCCCCCCCCCTCAAATCCTGGCTCCGCCCCTGTACGTGTTGTACATCATTGTGTATTTAGACCCGGTGTTGTACGAATACCTCTAACACCTATTTGATTGTACATTTGTACATGTTTAATACGATATCTTATTAATCTCTTCTTTGTTGTCTAACCCACCATTCACTAAATTAAGGAAGAGAAGCGGGTTGTGAAGCCCCTACTTTGAAGGGGCTATTCTGTTACTCCCTCCGTTCCTTGATATAAGGTGTATAGATTTTTGAGGAAAAAATCCGAAATATAAGGTCTATTGCGTTGCACCACTCGTTTGGATAATTTTTTTTAGGGATTTGATTACATTTCCTTATATCATGTAAGCTCCTCTATTTTATCATGTCAATTAGTCATCTGTAATCTCACTCAAAACTTGTGAAATTTTCCCTTCACGTGCGTTCTTTAATTTCCATGTCAAAAACTATACACCCTATATCTAGGAACGGAGGGAGTATTATATTTAATTTAAAGCCACTTCCATACACTCTTTGATTCCTCGTTAGCGCTGATGGTACAGAGTATTTCATAGATGGTCGATCGTGTACCGAGTGGCACGGGAAGCCAGGTTGTTCTACGTGCTAAGCTGGTGGTACAAAAGAAACTGCACAGTGCGTGCCAAGTCGATCCATGGCGTGAACCGTCAAGTCAAGCATGCTCGTGGTCATGGAGAAGTGAAGCAAATTAGCCTTTGCTCGTGCCAGCCTGGCTCCGTTGCCAAGTGGCTAGTACTAGGAGATAAGATCGACCAAGATGTCTCACTCACACAGGACATAGCCTAGCCTAGCCTAGGACGCACGGAGGTTAAGGATGTGTTTGGTTGGAGGGATAGCCACCCAAGGGACAGGGATAGCCATATTTAGGGTGGATACCACATGTTTGGTTCATGGACGAGGTTGGACGAGGCAGGACGTGGATAACCAGATGCTAGGAATATTCGCCAAAAATCCAGCTCCGCGCGCGCGCGAAAATCTCGCGGACATGGGCAGCCAGGCTCGCGCCGAAACGTTTTCGGCCCCGCCCACCTCTCCAACCTTATCTTTTCCCCCTTTCTTCCCTCAAATCTCTCGTCTCGTCTCCCGTCGGTGCCGGCGGCTGCAAATCGAATAGACGGCCGGCGGATCTCAAGGTCAATGCATTGGTGCTATCTTCTTCCTGTCCTTAGTCCTTCGTTCGAGATTTCCGCGGCGGCTGCAGCCGCAGATGGGTGTGGCGGCGGCGGCCGGTGATGGGTGCAGCACGGCGGTTGCCGCAGCTGGGCGTGGTGCCGGCGGCAGCTGTAGCTGGGCGTGTCGCGGGAGGTAGATGCAGGGGCGGCGTGGGAGCAGATGCGCCTCGCACGCGGGCAGCAGATGTAGGAAGCTGGCAAACTTCGCGGGCGTGCTTGCGTACATGAGTTGCTGCTCGTGGTGTGAACGTGTGCGTGCTGTGTGCTTGCGTACAGGAGCAGCTGGGCATGTTGATGGGGCTGTACATGGTGCTGCTGGTGTAAAATTGTGTGTGGTGTGTGTGTGTGCGCTGACGTTTGATTTGTTTTTCATGCAGGAGCTGAAAGGGAAACGGCAAGGCTGAAGTCAGGGGCTACATCTCCCTCCTCTCTTTGATTTTCTGCAAGATCAGAGGTAACTTGATTACTAGTAAAACCAAATGTTCCTCGTATGTACTGCTTGACTGATGATGTGCATGCTGAGTTGTTTTTGTTAAAGTAACACCATTTGTAATTGATGAAGTAATGTCATTTGTACCATTGCATTGTAGATGGACAAAAAAACAAAGATGTTAATTTGTGCGGCAGCAGCACAATGGTTTATCAATATGATAGCTTTGGTTGTCCAATCTAGAAAAAGAAAAAGGAGAGAGGCAATTACATATGCCCCAATTGATGAGAGAGATAGGATGAGAAGAGAGTACTTTGATAACAAAGGATGGAAGAATGACACAACTTGTATGAACATGCTTAGGCTTCGGAGAGCTCCTTTCTTTCGGTTTTGTCAACTATTTAGAGATCGCAATTTGCTAAAGGACACAATCCATATGTCCATTGAGCAGCAAGTAGCAATGTTTTTGCACACTGTTGGTCACAATATTCGGAATAGAGTAATTGGTGGGAATTTTGGTAGATCTGGTGAAGTTGTTAGCCACTATTTTAAAAAAGTACTCCATGCAATTGGTGAGCTTCGAGATGAACTTATTAGGAAGCCTTCATTGGGGACCCAAAAGAAAATAGAAGGAAACCATCGGTGGGATCCATACTTTAAGGTATGACACCGAGTGACAACTACATTTTGTCAGTGTAGGCACAAATCTGTTTAGATCCTATTTTTTTGTTTTTATTTCCACTTAATAGGATTGTATTGGAGCTATTGATGGTACACATGTACATGCCTCTGTTACACCTGATACGGAGGCTGCCTTTCGTGGTAGAAAGAAATATACTACTCAAAATGTGATGGCGGCTGTTGATTTTGACCTTCGATTCACATATGTGTTGGCCGGTTGGGAGGGGACAGCACATGATGCTGTAGTTTTACGCGATGCTTTAGGACGTGAAAATGGTCTACGTGTCCCACAAGGTAATAGATTAACCAAGTAGATACATGTTGTCAATGGGATTTTGATATATATGTAAGTAACCCAAATGCTCCTCGTATTTAGGAAAATTTTATCTAGTTGATGCCGGATATGGAGCCAAACCAGGCTTCTTGCCTCCTTTTCGTGGCGTGAGGTTTTAAATGATGGCATTGATGAATATATCATACCCGAGGATGAATGGGTGGCCAATATCACTCATGCTTCATCATCAACTGGCCAAGCACAAGAACATGCATACATGGCTAATTTTAGGCAAGGACTTGCTGATCAAATGTGGGAAGACCGACAAAACTATTTGCAGTATCAAAACATGTAGTAGCTACCATGTCATTCAAATGTGGGAAGAACTATTGTACTTTATTTGAACTATGTGTTTGTGGGAATTTCATTGTAATGACATATTACTTGTTGTAATGACATACTATTATTGTTGAGTTGCTTATTTTCTCTCCAAGTACTTGCTGAGATTTAATTCTTTATGTTGAAATATTTGCTGAATTGCTTCTTCTTTCCAAGTACCTGCTGGAATTTAATCTTTATGTTGAAATACTTGCTGAAATTCAATTCTTTATGTTGAAATACTTACAGAATTGCTTCTTTCTATTCGAATACATGTCCAATTTAATTCTTTATGTTGAAATTGGTTGCTGATTTGGTTCTTTCTCTCCAAATACTTGCTGATATGCTTGGTGAAATTGTAGGATATGGCTGCTAGGCAAATCTCATGGACACCTACCATGTCATCGTACATGCTAGCCCATCTATGTGGTTTGGTGACTGGTGGCCATAGACCAGGTACCTCCTTCAAGAATGTCCACTGGAATGGTTGTGCCGCTGCTATGGATGAACATTTTTAGCGCACTGACTTTGAAAGATCGTGGATGTCGCCTAGAGGGGGGTGAATAGGCGCTTTTAAAATAATTACGGTTTAGGCTTGAACAAATGCAGAATAAACCTAGCGGTTAATTTGTCAAGCACAAAACCTACAACAACTAGGCTCACCTATGCGCACCAACAACTTATGCTAAGCAAGATAAACTACTAGGTGATAGCAAGATATATGACAAGAAACAATATGGCTACCACAAAGTAAAGTGCATAAGTAAAGAGCTCGGGTAAGAGATAACCGAGGCACGCGGAGATGATGATGTATCCCGAAGTTCACACCCTTGCGGATGCTAATCTCCGTTTGGAGCGGTGTGGAGGCACAATGCTCCCCAAGAAGCCACTAGGGCCACCGTAATCTCCTCACGCCCTCGCACAATGCAAGATGCCGTGATTCCACTAAGGGACCCTTGAGGGCGGTCACCGAACCCGTACAAATGGCAACCCTTGGGGGCGGTCACCGAACCCGTACACTTTGGCAACCCTTGGGGGCGGTCACCGAAACCCGTCAAATTGCTCGGGGCGATCTCCACAACCTAATTGGAGACCCCGACGCTTGCTCGGAGCTTTACACCACAATGATTGAGCTCCGAACACCAACAACCGTCTAGGGCGCCCAAGCACCCAAGAGGAACAAGCTCAAGGGTACCAAGCACCCAAGAGTAATAAGCTTCTCAACTTGTAACTTCCACGTATCACCGTGGAGAACTCAAACTGATGCACCAAATGCAATGGCAAGGGCACACGGAGTGCCCAAGTCCTTCTCTCTCAAATCCCACCGAAGCAACTAATGCTAGGGAGGAAAATGAGAGGAAGAACAAGAAAGAGAACACAAAGAAATCCAAGATCTAGATCCAAGGGGTTCCCCTCACATAGAGGAGAAAGTGATTGGTGGAAATGTGGATCTAGATCTCCTCTCTCTTTTCCCTCAAAAACTAGCAAGAAACCATGGAGGGATTGAGAGTTAGCAAGCTCAAAGAAGGTCAACAATGGGGGAAGAACACGAGCTCAAAAGATTGGGTTCATAGGGGAAGAAGACCCCCTTTTATAGGAGGGGGGAAATCCAACCGTTATGTGCTCAGCCCGCACATGAGCGGTACTACCGCTCCTGGTCCCGGTACAACCGGGACTCACAGTATGCGTGCAGAACCCTACCAGGCGGTACAACCGGGCGACCAGACGGTAGCACCGGTTGAGAAGAACAACCGGAGCAACCGCCTAGCCACCGCTCAACCACCGCATAGGAACAGAAGGGAGTCACCCCTGAGTGCGGTAGTCGAGCGGTACCGGGCCGGTGCAACCGCATGGCCTTGAGCGCTCGGGCGGCTAAGTCCTGAGCGGTAGAACCGCTCCGGACACCGGTGGTACCGGTACGACCGGACCAACCGGGCCACCACCGCCCGAGTACCGCATCAAAACAGAGGCCTGGCCGGTACTTGGGCGGTGCCTGGCCGGAACAACTGCCCAAGACTTTGCTGAGCAAGTTGGCGGTACCACCGCCCGGAAGCAGCGGTACAACGGCTGAGAGCTCCAAGCGGTACTACCGCAGGGGCTCGTGGTACTACCGCTGGGACCAGACAAAAACCACTTCCAAGAAAACAAGAACTGCCATAACTTCTGCATATGAGCTCCGAATTGAGCAAACTCAAGCTTGTTGGAAACAAGACGATGAGTAGCATCAAAACAGCGACTGGTAATAGTAAGAAGAGGCAGGGGAGGTATGCCTAACAAAAAGAGGAGTGAAACCTCCAACCGAGAAGAATCGGCAAAACCTCCAACATCGAAAACATCATAGAAGATGCATGCGAACTCCGTTTTCGATGAACTCAAGCTTGTCATCAAGATGACCATAAGCTCTAAGACTCACAAAGAGAACCAAACAAGAACCAAGAAAGATGATGCAAGGATGCAATGGTTTGAGCTCTCTACGAACGATACGATCAAGCTACTCATCGAGAGCCCCCCTTGATAGTACGGCAATCGATCCTATAACCCGGTCTCCCACTACCATCATGAGACCGGTAAAATAGAAAACCTATCAAGGGCAAACCTTTGCCTTGCACACGGTCCACTTGAGCTAGATGATGACAATCTTGACTCCCTCAAGTTGGACCATCTTTCTTGATTGTGTTGACTCGATGAAGACTAGTTGATTGCTCCCCCATACTCCACTATGGGTGAGCCACTCTTCCGCACATCTTCACAAGTCCATTATCACCACAAAGGACGGCAAGCTTCAAGCATTTGATCTCTTCGTGATGCTCCATTTGAACTTGCACACCGCAACCTAACCCCACAAAGAACTCTCACGAAGACCATGGGTTAGTACACAAAGCGTAATTGACAATTCTTACCGTACCATGGGATCACTTGATCCCTCTTGGTACATCTTCTACGCTTTGTGAGTTAATCAACTTGATTCACTCTTGACTTAGTCTTGATCAACCTTGAACCTTTCCAATTCTCTTCATTTGAATGATGTCTTGAAGGTAGACATGAATGATCACACAATCTTCTTCTTCAAGACATGCTTGCAATAAGCTCAACTCTCACATGACCAATCTTTGGATAATTCCTTGAATAACACCTTGGTCGACACAAACTCTCCTTGAAATCAACACATGCACTCCAAGAAAAGCCTATGGACAAAACCTTCAAATATAACTCAAGGAAACCATTAGCCCATAGAGATTGTCATCAATTACCAAAACCAAACATGGGGGCACCACATGTTCTTTCAGACTTGATTGGAACCCACATCACAAATCACACAAGGACGTGGAAAAGGAAGTATAAGCAGATAGTGCATCTCAAATCATTGAGTGGTGCACTTTGGGATGAAGATAACTTTATGATTGTTCTTGATCATGAGCATTACACAAACCATATTAAGGTATCTATTTTTCTGCCCTTTAGTACTTGCTAGAATTGGTTCCATTTGTCCAAAATACTTGTTGAAATGAGCTTTATAATGAAAAATAGTTGTTGAAATTGGTTCCATATCTCCTAGTACTTGCCGTAATGATTTCTTTCATGCACTATCACTTGCTGGAACTTTTTTACACTCCATTTCCTTGCTGGAATGAGTACTTTTATAGACCAATTCTTGCTGAAATAAGTTCTTTTATGCATTACCACTTGCTGGACCTTATGTATACTCCATGCTAGTTGCTGAAATGAGCTTTTATAGCCAAATTCTTGCTGAAATGAGCTATTTCATGCATTATAACTTGCTGGAATTTATTTATACTCACATTCCTTGCTGAAATGATTACTTTTGTTTACAAAGGACCACAAAGAAGATGAACCCTTCCTGAACAAGCCTATTAAACATTATGAGGAGATGCTGGTTATTGTTGGAGCAGGCATGGCTACGGGGCAATATGCAAAAGGCTCAAGTGACCCTTTAGCGACGAAGGTGATTGATCTTGAAGAACAGAAAACCAACAAAGTCGCTGCCTCGAATGAAGAGGTTGCCCAATCACACACTTGTGATGAGTCAGCCGCTCCCAAGTTGAAGAAAGCCAAAACTAATCCTTCTGCAGAAGATAGGATGGTTGCAACCATAATGGCTTCAAGTGAAAGGATTGCTGTTGCCATTGAGAAACTTGCTAGCGACGTCAACCCCGCCATTGATGGTCTTTGGGATGAGATGAAAGAACTCCCTGGCTTTGATATGGATTCCCTTGCACATTACTATGCCTATTTGGTTGACAATCCTCGTGTTGCAACGGCATTCAAGGTCCTGGGGGGTGTTCAAAGAAAGGTTTGGGTCTCTAGGTATGTGAAGAGTACCTTTCCTGAAGCTGAAGCATGCTGATCTTATATGGGTGTTTAACTTTATGCTTTTGATGACAACCAACAATGGAGCTATGGGTTGTATGGACTTGTTCTTTTGATTACAACCAAAACATTGAACTATGCATGGGTTGTATAACTATATAGATTTGATCTACTACTATATGGAATGTCGAACTATGTGCTCTATGCACTTGTGTTTTATATATGGAAATGTTGAACTATGATGTGTATTGAAGTTAACATTTAGCTTGTACCACTGATGAGTTTGTTTGGGTATGATTGCTTCTTTCTACAATGTTTTTGTATCATATTTGATTGCCTCATATTGAAAAATGGGCTAGCCTCACCCACCAACCAAACAGAAAAATGGCTATCCCCAACCATGATTCATCCTTCTAACCAAACAAAATATGGGCTATATCCACACAACCAAACAGAAAAATTGGCTATCCCTATCCAACTGGATAGGGATGCCCATATCCACCTTAACATCTCCCTTTAACCAAACACATCCTAAGGGTACACCCAAATCCACCTCGTTTCGGCCGAAAGCGGCACCAAGATCCGAGCGTGGCAGAGTTCGTCGCAGGACACACAGCCCGGGTGGCCACGACGAACCTGGCCGAAATCACTGTTCTGACCTTGTGAGCAATCTTTCTCACAAACTAAACTCGACATGGAAGTATTTCACGATCTAACCCTTTTAGCAACGCCACAGTCCGCGGTGTTGCCGCCCAACATAGAAACGCCGAGCAAGCTTGCGTTTCTGCTCCACATGGAAACGCCAAGCTAGGTAGCGTTACTGCCCAGGCCGAGCTGGCGTCGCTCGCTGACATGGCACGCTGGAAACGCCAGAGCTGTTGGTGTTTCTAGCTTGACTACAAACGCCCGGGGCCATGGCGTTTCTGGCATTGATACGCTGCAAACAAAGTGCCTTGTAGGCTAGGGTATAGGCTGGTGGACATGCATGCTTGCACGGGCTGCTAACGATGCGCTGCACCACAATCTACTTCCTGCAAGCTAGCTATAGGCTGGTGGACATGCATGCTTGGAAGGGCTGCTAACAATGTGATGCACCACAATCTACTTCTTGCATGCAAGGCTATAGACTGGTGGACATGCATGCTTGCACAGGTTGCTACAATGGCGTTTCTAGATGGAAATGCCAAAGGCCATGCATGGACCTAGCAGCACTCCTGTCCAAGGCATCATGCATGCATGCATGTACTTTGGGGGATATCCATCTTTAATTTTTTTTGAACTGATCCATCTTTAATTTGTACTAGTGGCATGCGTTGCATGCATGCATGTACTGCTGTGCAGTTTTCCCCGATCCTGCGTAATCTTTTTGAGTACCACGCAAGGGATGGAACAGCTACTTTTCCTGATCCTAAAAATAAAAATTATGTAGCACGCAAGGGATGGATACAGCAGCAAAATGATTTGTTGAGAAGATGATCAGCAAGGAAATACGCCAAAAGCTATGCTACGCTGTTAGACAAATTAGGGTTTGAAACAATGCTCGATACCCTAAGCGGGTACGGCTGTCATGTATATATAGGAGAGAACGTACAGGTACATGTATTGTGTTACAACACGTAATATCTACAATATACCTAGTCTAACACCCTCCCTCAATCTTAACTATGTCCTGAAACACTCAGGAGGTTAAGATTGCGTCGGCATCCTTCAAAAGAAGGTAAGGGCAAGGGTTTAGTGAAAATGTCAGCAAGCTGATCCTTAGAAGAAACAAATTTGATCTGAAGTAGCTTCTGTGCAACACGTTCTCTCACAAAATGATAGTCAACTTCGATGGGTTCCGTTCGGGCATGAAATACCGGATTGGATGAAAGATATGTAGCACCGATGTTATCACACCAAAGAACAGGCGACTGGACTTGAGAGACCTTCAACTCTCGAAGCAATGACTGCACCCATATGATCTCAGCTATGGCGTTAGTAACTGCTTTGTACTCAGCTTCAGTGCTACTCCGAGACACGTTAGCTTGCTTGCGAGCTTGCCAGGCGATCAAGTTAGGACCAAGAAACACAGCATGTCCCCCCGTGGATCGTCTATCATCGGGACTACCAGCCCAATCAGCATCAGAGAAGGCTGAGATCAAACCAGAAGCCGCAGGCTGCAGATGTAGACCATATGAAACAGTGTGTCGAACATAGCGCAGAATGCGCTTAACCGCCGTCCAATGAGGACCACGCGGTGCATGAAGGTACTGACACACACGGTTAACTGCGAATGATATATCCGGTCGACTGACGAGCAAGTATTGCAGTCCACCAACGATGTTGCGGTACTCAGTGGCATCCTCAGAGGAGAGCAAGTCCCCATCAAAAGCTGACAATTTGTCTGTGGAGGACATAGGAGTCGTAGCAGTTTTACACTGCATCATACCCGCACGTCGTAACAAATCCTGAGAGTACTTCTGCTGAGTGAGAGTCAAGCCACTGTCAGAATGAAGAACCTCCAGGCCCAAAAAATAGTGCAGTCTCCCAAGATCCTTAACAACAAAAATAGCCCCTAGAGAAGCCACAAGTCGATCTGCAGCAGTGACGGACGAACTGACAAGTATGATGTCATCAACATAGACCAGAATGTACATAGTCACCTCAGGTCGCTGAAGAATGAACAGAGACGTGTCTGCTGTAGACGGTATAAACCCATGTGCACGAAGAGCGGCGCCAAGACGTGCATGCCACGCACGAGGAGCCTGCTTCAAACCATAGAGAGCCTTGTCGAGGCGACACAGATGATGTGGCTGAGCAGGGTCAACAAAACCTGGTGGCTGGCGCATATATACCTCTTCTTCCAGAACTCCATGAAGAAAGGCATTCTGGACATCGAGCTGACGAAGTGACCATCCTCGAGTAACAGCCAGCCAAAGAAGAACACGAATAGTCGTGGGTTTGATAACAGGACTAAACGTATCTTCATAATCAAGGCCATACCTTTGTTTAAACCCCTTGGCAACCAATCTTGCCTTGTACCTCTCAATGGATCCGTCGGCATGTTTCTTCACCATGAACACCCATTTAGAGTCAATAATATTGACACCAGAGGGAGGTGGAACCAGGCGCCAGGTATTATTCTTTCGAAGAGCATGGATCTCCTGTTCCATAGCAGCGCGCCAGTGTGGAATGCCAAGCGCTGCCCGAAAATGGCGCGGTTCCGTCGTAGGATCAGCCTCAGCACGAGCAACACAGGCCGCAAGCCATGCGACGGTACCATCCATGCGCTGGAGAGGCTTGAAGATGCCACTTTTGCTGCGCGTATGAGGGCAAAGTGTGACAGGCGGCGGAGGTGTCGGAGAAGCCGCCGCAGCAGAAGAGCCAACGTCAAGGAGCGGCGCGGAAGACACACCAGCAGGCGAGTCCATGGACTCTGCCGAGGGGGAGTCCACAAGCGCTACTGGGCCTGGGGTGGCCGGCGAAGACAGGCCGGGCGAGGGCGGCAGCACTGCAGTAGCAGTCGGACTATGCGAGGCTGCAGCCTCACCCGATGCATGTGCATGGGGCATGCACGTAGCCTCACCCGATGCACGTGCATGGGGCACACATGTACGGGCAGCCGGCTCACCCAATGCATGTGCATGGGGCATGCACGTACGGGCAGCCGGGCTAGGTGAGGCGGCCGCTCCACCTGATCCAGGTGCATGAGGCACGCACGTGTTGTCGACGTCGAGCTCCCCGTCGGGCGACCCAACCGGTGTAACGGTTGCAGTTGGTGCAGCGGCAACCACGTCATCGTGAAGAAGCTCAAGGCGAGCGTCCCGTTCAGTTCCTGCACCGTGGTTAGGTAACAACAGAGGAGAATATGCAGCATCTACAAATTGATCAGGCAAAATTGGAAAGGAGTGCAGCTCGGTAGCGGTAGTATCAGTGGATGGTGAGAGTGTGGAAAAAGGGAAAACAGCCTCATCGAACACAACATCACGGGAAATGTAAACACGATTTGTCGGAATGTGAAGACACTTGTAATCTTTGTGAAGAGGACTGTATCCGAGAAACACACACTTCTTAGAGCGAAACTCGAGTTTGTGCTTATTGTACGGACGGAGATGCGGCCAATGGCGGAGTGGCGGAGCTAGCGAATTCCCAAAGCCTGGGCACGATATAAACTAAAGTGTACTTTGGTCTATCAAACCGCCAACACACTAGTGTCACTAAATAATATGCTCAATTATGTAGTTGAACAAACATAGTTGGAGTCGGATAACTCACCTAGTTGTCGTTTGCCGCTGCCATTGGTGGCCCTCGCCGTTGGCTGTTTGCTGTCTCTTGGCCATGGCCTTGCGCAGGTTGGGCATTTGCTGGTGCTGCACGCGTGACTAGTAGTGCCCATGATGATGAGGACGAGCCACCATCCGTCGGAGGAGAATTCACATCACAGGGAATGCCGCTTTGACTCCTGTGCTTTCGCTTCAGATCCCGATCGTTACTTGGTGGAATCGTAGCCTAATTGGAGGCTCGGTCATGCACCATCTCTTGCGGTCTTGCCGGTCATCGGTGCTTCATCAGTCCACGCACCTCGCCGGCCACCACCTCCAACGACGTCGGAATTGCTAGGGCACAGTCTTGCGGCGCGGCGTAGAGGCAAACAGTGTGCGAGGCAGGCAAACAGGCGAGGCGAGCGATGCAGCCGCAGGCTTGACATCGATCTGAGTCTGACTAACCTAGCGTGGCCCATGTAATAAAGAAATTAATGGATGAGCCTTAGGCATTCTCGTTTGGCGTGAGTAAGCCCAAACCGCAAAAGCAACGCCTAAACTAGCCCAATTCATTAAGTTGTTGTATTTTTCCGCCTAGATCGTACGTATTCATGGATTGTGACCCCGGCCACTCGAAAAATCCGCAGCGCTCGAGCCTGGGCACGTGCCCAGGGTGCCCGAACGGTGAAATCGCCCCTGGATGCGGCCAACACGCACAACCGAACACTTTGAGTAAGGAGTAATCTGGAGTTTCATGAAACAACACTTCTAGAGGAGACTTCATGTGAAGAAGTCGTGTGGGAATCCTATTTATCAAGAAACAAGCAGTAACAAAAGCATCGCTCCAGAACCGAAACGGGACAGAGGCATGTGCTAGAAGTGTTAGACCAGTTTCAACTATGTGACGGTGCTTGCGCTCAGCTGCACCGTTCTGCTGATGTGTATGAGGACAAGACACATGGTGTGAGATGCCAAGCTTGCCAAGCTTCTGAAAGAAGGTGTTAAGATTACGATATTCACCCCCCCCCAATCAGACTGAACATGAATAACTTTGTGTTTAAGCAACCGCTCAACATGTGCTTGAAATTGCATAAAGACATGAAATACACCAGATTTGCGCTTAATAAGATAAATCCAAGTAAAGCGACTGAAATTATCGATGAAACTAACATAATAGTTATGACCACTGACAGAAGTTTGGGCATAGCCCCATACATCCGAAAACACAAATTCGAGAGGAGCCTTGACAACACGACTCGATACAGAAAAAGGCAACTGATGACTCTTGCCTTGTTGACATGCATCACACACTAGAAACTCCTTATTACTTGACTCAACAGGAAGATGATGACGATGAAGGACATGGCGCACAATGGGAGTGGCCGGATGACCAAGACGAGAATGCCACTGTGAAGACGACACCCGAACCCCACTGAAAACTTGAGATACTCGTGGAGACACTCGTGGCACATCAAGCGCATATAAGCCGTCGCGAGCTCGACCACTAAGTAGAACGTCCCTCGTGTCCCGGTCCTTAACAAAAAAATAGAAAAGGTGAAACTCAACAAACACATTGTTGTCAAGAGTTAATTTAGGGACCGAGAGTAAACTACGTGTGACTGAAGGAACACGAAGGACTTCAAGAAGACGCAAGGTTTTAGTGGTACGCGAAAGAAGAGATGCCTGACCAACATGTGAGATGGGCATACCTGATCCATTGGCAGTGCGGACCTGATCATGACCGGTGTAGGGCTGGCGAGTGGTCAGCTTGTCAAGCTGGCTCGTCAAATGGTCCGTGGCGCCTGTGTCCATGTACCAGGCAGGGTCCACAGAATATGAAGGAGTGAACCCAGGCTCTTGCGTAGCGAGAGCGGCCTGCTTCTCGTTGCCCTTCCCATTGTTCCCAATGCCAAGGAAATCACGTTTGAAGCGACGATGGCATCGAGACGCCAAGTGCCCCTCAATGCCATAGAGCTGACAGTCAACGCCACCACCACATGCCTCGCAGTGAAGGCATTTGCGGCCAACCAGTGGAGGAGCTGAAACGGGCGGACGGGGCTGGTTGCCCGTGGACGGCGACGGTTTCTGCTTGGCACCACGGGCACCCCCGCGGTGAGCAGTGTTTGCAGAAGGGCCCTCCGTGTAGACTCCGACAGAGCGGCGAGCAGCGAGCCTCTGTTCCGTGTTGAGGAGGCGCGCGTAGAGGTCACGAGACGGCATCGGCGTGTCACGTCCATTGATGTTTTCAACAAGAGAGTCATAGTCCTCATCAAGCCCATTAAGAATGAACGAAGTAAACTCCTCATCACGGAGAGGTTTCCCAATAGATGACAGTGTATCAGCCAAACTTTTGACCTTGTTGAAGAAGGCCGTGACGGAGAGATCATTTTTCTTGATCTCGCCCAGCTGGTTACGAATGGCAAAAGAATGTGCCAGCGACTGCGAGGAGAAGCTGGAGTCGAGCGTGGCCCATGCATCCCTCGACGTCGCAGCAAAGACCACCATGCCGGCAACGGAGGGAGTGAGCGAGGACTGAATGGCACCCAGAATAGCTTGATCCTAAGTGATCCACCGACGATGAGCAGGGTTGGACACCATGACGGAGCCACCAGCAGCCGAGGGCACCGGAACCATGGCCGGGGGACACGGCAGCGTACCGTCAACATACCCCTCAAGGTAATGACTACGCATCAGCGGCAACACCTGAGCGCTCCACAGGAGGTAGTTATCAGCAGAGAGCTTCACCGTCACCAGATGAGCGAAGTGAAATGGTCCTGGTTCAGCCACCGGTGCGGAGAGCTGCGAGTCGTACGTCGGAGGAGCACTGTACGACGTCAGTGCATCGGCCGACGGAGGCGCACGGTAGTGTTGGTGATGACCGTAGGGCGCCGTCAGAGGTACGCTGTAGAGCTGCAGCGATGCGACGTGTGACACAGGGACAGTATAGGGAGCGCCATACGGCGCCTCGTAGGGAACCGCGGAGGACGAAGCATACGGCGCCTGCGGGACGTACGGCGACGGCGTGACGTACGGCGCTGGATATGCGCCGCCGTAGGGCACCTGCGAACCTGAAGCCGGCGGCGCAGCATGCGATTGGATCCCACCGTAGGGCAACCGCGCCGGGACGCCATACTGCAACGGCGCGACGTACGCAGCATCGCGGGGCAGCTGGGACGCCAGCGATGGATCCCGATTTGGCTGGGACGCATCACGGGTAGAGCCGTATGGCACCTGGACATGCCCCGCGGGATAGGAGTTCGGCGCATCATCACGGGAAAACGACGCATCACGGGCGACGGAAGGATGGATCGCGGGCGATGGGGGCGCTGGCGGGCGCGATCCCGCCGCAGCCGGACGGGCCCAGGCGAGCGGCGTAGACGCCGTGAAC
The DNA here is from genome assembly GCF_003073215.2 of Triticum urartu. NCBI lineage: Eukaryota > Viridiplantae > Streptophyta > Magnoliopsida > Poales > Poaceae > Triticum > Triticum urartu. The sequence continues at coordinate 563,828,819 of NC_053027.1, forward strand.
GGCGAGTCCGTCGCCAGGTTTGACAGAGACGGCGCGGCGGTGGAGGTCGACGCAGCGGCGGCAGAGGAGGCGGAAGCACGGCACGGATCGAACGCGTCGTCTAATACCATGTTAGACAAATTAGGATTTGGAACAATATTCGATACCCTAAGCGGGTACGGCTATCATATATATAGGAGAGAACGTATATATACATGTATTGTGTTACAACACGTAATATCTACAATATACCTAGTCTAACATGCGCCAACTGTTCTGACAAAACAACTGGCAGTTGTTATACTATCAGCAAGGAAATACGCGGGCTAAAAAGTCACGCCAGTGATGCTCTCGTACCAGCGAAATTTCTGGCCAGCTTACTGAACGTGTACGTTATTGCCCTGTACTAGCTAGTGGCATGCGTCGCTGGCCATGGCATGGAAACGCCAATGCTCATGGCGTTGCTAGCCAGGGCGGCAACGCCCACTTGCTTGGCGTTTCTATGTGAATCGACAACACTAGCTAGCTCGGCGTTTGAATGTGGATTTGAAACGCAAGCTACTTCGGCGTTTCTATATAGAGAAGAAACGTTTCGGAATGTGGCGTTGCTAAAAGGGTTAGATCGTGAAATACTTTCATGTCGAGTTCATTTTATGACAAAGATTGTTGAAAAGGTCAGAATAGTGATTTCGGCCGATGAACCTCGGGTTTGTTTCACATCGAATCACGTGTATGTGGAGCTGTGTTACTGCCACGTCCGTTCTTGTGTGGTGCTACTCCAACATTAGTGGCCGGGTGCCGGGTGGTTCACAAGACGAGAAAGTTACTCCTACTAGCAGATTGTGATCGATCGGTCTTGTTCAGCGGGAGTTGCTACTAAAACTAGCAAGGAAGCCACGATCGACCTAGGCGTCAAGCGAGTCAGACAAGGACGCTTGGGACTGGGACATACTCATGGCATGGCATGGTTCCTTGCATCAGGTCCGGTCCGGCCAATGCCGATGTGATTGATCCGTGTTATCATACGCAGGACTAAGATCCACAAGATCTCTCGTACAGCGCCTAATGTCAAGTGGTTCGCGAGACGAGGGAGCAAGAAAATTATGAGGTCCGGCTCAGTTGATCTGTGGGAGTTGCTAGGGAAATTGTGTTCGACCTCTGCGCGTTCGTTCATTCCTTACCGATTAAGCAAGCAATCGGAGGGAAGATGGATGGATGGATCGGGCCGGCGGCCACCGGCCAAGGAGGAGGGTCTCCGGCCGGCCGGCCCCATCCATGGCCATGGGTGCCAGCCAGTCAGCCAGGCAGCAAGCGCGTGCAGATAGACAGAAAGATAGGTTCAGGAGAGAGCCACTGGCACGGCGAGCAGTGAGGAGCTAGCGACGTGAGTTGCCACACAACACTAACTGACTACACTTGGCAGAGAAAGAGCAAGAGCGGACAAAAGAGTGAGGCCAGCCGTGACACGTGAGTCGTCTAGAGGAGCCCAGCCGGGTCCACGCGTCAGTGTGTGGGTAGTACTCTACGTTAGAGAGGAGCCGCGTCCTCGCTCGCTCGCTTTACAAAAATGCTACACCTACGTAACTCCTTTACGTACTCTACGTAATCTTCCTTCCCCATAACTAAACATCCAATTAAAGATTGCCATGCCATCCATTATGTAAGATACGTAACAACCAGCCCGTAGATGTAGCATTGCTCCTCGCTTTATATAGAGTGCCCGTTTGGCCACTTGCATTCCATGTGCCATTGCCCTTGCCCTGCCTGCTCCTCATTAGCTCTCTGCAGTCTGTACCCGAGGCAAGAGACAGAGGGAGGAAAGCATCGACCGATCAAGTCATGGGGAACAAGGGGAGCAGCAGAGTCCGCGACGCTGGGGAGAAGGAGGGCGGCGAGGCGGCAACGGTGAGGAAGTTCGTGCTCACGGTGCCGACGCACTGCCGCTGCCTGGGGTGCACGGGCAAGCTGCGCGCCGCCGTGACGGAGCTCGCCGTGGCACCGGGCGTGCTGGAGGTGGACCAGTCCGGGGCGCTGGCCACCTGGGAGGTGGTGGTGCTTGCCACGGCTGACCCTGAGCGCCTCCGCAGGCGCGTCAGCAAGGTCATGGGCAAGACGGTCGGCCTCGTCTTCCCGCCCAACAATGAGAGCTCCGGCTCCGGTGGTGGGAGGAGCGTGAGGGAGGACCAGCCGCCGCCGCCGTCGCCGGGCCATCCTCGGTACGGGAGCAGCTACGTCGAGGGGTACCCTCCTCCGGTGCCGCCCTACTACCCGGGCCCGCCGGCCCATGCTTGGGTACCGTACGTGCATCCGTGTTTTGCTAGAGGTACGGGCAGATTTATACTAAAGCAAGCTTACAGGCTGAGTTGTCAACTTGTCATTGCAAATAAAAGGGAAAGAAAGGCCCACATCACGAATTTCACGGGGGAGTGGATTAATAAGGGTGGGACACGTAAACCTCATAGCCCACTTTCGTGAAACCATCCCGTAAGCCTAGGATTTTTGCGTGCACCCTGCTCCAGCGCCGGCTCCACCTGGCCCCTACTGGCCCAGCGCGCCGAGGTGGGCCGGCGGCCCGGGTACTGATCGATCAGAACGATCGATCGAGCGGCCGAGCAGAGCCGGTCGCGCCAGTCGGAGACGAGCACGTACGCCAGACCTGATCACAAGACGACGATGATCCACGTACATATATAACTATATAGACACGTATACCTTTATGCTTATACGTATGTGCCAGCAGCTATAAAATGTTCCATGGATCATTACTGATTAATAAACGTGCCCAAATAAGCCTGCTATACATTTTGTAAGTTCCGTTGTATGCATATGTTTGCAGACCGTTGATGCTATGATCATTCTCCTCTGTTGGCTTTGTTGGCAATATATGGGGGGCGGTACCTAGGGCTAGGGGTATACGTACACGACTCTGTGGTGCGTCTCAGTTAGGCTGAGCTGAGCTGAGCTCAAACCTCAGAGGCCAACAACGTTTTTAACTGTTACGAGTAGAGATGGAAGGAGATCAACAGGCAACAAAATGAATCAAGTGCAATCTTTATTGACAAATGGTAACTGCTATTTATACACGCCGATCCAAAGAACATGAACCAATAGGCGTAGCAACCGTGGGCAATTTGCGTATACCGTATAAGCAGGGATCAAATCTAAATTAAATAATAACTTGGTTAATTCTCAACACTCCCCTAATCAGTGCATATGCCTGTTATCATACATCCTCTTGTTCAAGTCTCCTCCAGAAACACTAAGGCTGAAAATATGAAGAGATATACATAATATGTCACAAAATAGTCTTCGTGGCGGCTTCTCTCCACAGTTATTGCGGGCAGCTTTTCATTTGGGGGGATGATTTTTGTAGTTATATAAATGCTGAATTTTTAGCCGCTAAGTGGGATTTCCAGAACATTTCGGGGCTCTGCGCTATAGTGGCAATTGAATGAAAGATTTAATTTCACAAAAGGCCACGGCCACCAGAGTAGACTCGAGGAAGAGTAGCAGATAATAAAACTAATTGTAATGGGAAGTATCATATATTCATACTAGTGTATGATACCACACCCGTAATGCATAGTATCATACGTTGGTATTATACATGACTATATTTATTGCCATGCATGACACAAAGCAGCACATCATTTAACATGATACTCAAGAATCTCTTACTTTATTTATTTCTACGTCACCTCATCAAAATTGCTTAGTTAGCATGCATGATACTACATATGATACTTCAGAGTAGAGTGAAGGAAGACTAGCAGATAATAAGGCCGGCCGTGAATGAACATGCATAGAATCAACCATGATGCATCGTCCAAAAGGTCGATCGGCCGATCTGATCTTATCGTGATAGTAGTACGGTGCGTGCATAGTGTTCCTCGGGAGAAAATGGTATGCTTGTTGATCAGCAGCGGTAACGCACTCACTGGTACTAGGTACAAAGTGTTTCTCGGGAGAAAATGGTATGCGTGCGTGTGCATGCGTGCATGCAGCTCCTTCCATGATTCTCCCGTCCACAAAGTGACGTTTTCCTAAGCTGCTGTTGTCCTGATTCCTGAACACGACCCCACGTCACTCACGTGCATTTCAACTCCACACCCCAATCGGTGCGATCCGCCATGACACGGACCTACGCGCATCGTGATGCTGACCGACCAGGATCCAAAGTAGTGCGATGATAGATAGACTGAACTTTATCCTTTGATTTTTCAGAAACAAGATACAGCGGCGGTTCTAGTGTGGTGCCGTGGGTCTCTTCGAAAGTGCAATCTGGATTCTAATATACACCAGACTAGACACTAATCATATACTCCCTCCGTCCTAAATTAAGTGACTTAATTTTGTACTAACTTTTACTAATGTTAGTATAAAGTTGAGTCATTTATTTTGAGACAGGGAAGTAGTAATTTAATGTGTTATTTGAGAAGTAGGAAAATTTGTTATGATTATGATTATATTTGGATTAAATTGCACTATTTTCTTCCCTTTTCCATTAATTGCTTAACGGAAATACAAAATTCCAAGTTCATTACAATCAAGAGTGGGATGAGGAAACGAACGGAAGCGAGAGCTGGTACATTGCCATGAAACCCGGCACCGATACTCGACATCAAAATACCATTACCGAGCAAAAACTTGACGACACATAGAATAACCACACGAAGCTAAAACATGTCCAGCCAATACCAAATGACACTATCCAGATGACCCGACAGCCTAAAAAACAACATGAGACTAATGAACCAAGCTACCAAAACTAGCCACGAAGACGACAGACACTGCAGAACACCGAGCTGCACGACGGACAAGGACTCAGATCAAGCCCCAACCACATGTCCCACACCAAGTGCAGCCACTGGCGGCTTCATCTGCCGAGCGAGCAGTGTAGCTTCCTTCGTCAGCACACGCACTCCTCCATGAAACAGATCCATGTTTGCTCCTTTGAGTAAACCTGCCCGATACATCATAAAAGAATAATCATAAAGATAGCCTCATCAAAGGATCGTATCACATCATCATTCTCAAAGGTTATCTAGTTTCTCAGCGTTCAAATCCACCAGCAGACAACAGCAGCACAGGGGATTGCACTATTTGACTTCGCAGTGCAATGATTCTTAGTTTACCAACTAACACCTCCGTTTTTAAATATAATACTTTAAAATTTTAATATAGACTTACATACGGAGAAAATTATAAGTGAACCTAAACCCTAAAATGCGTCGGGCGCAGCCCCTGACTGGGAGCGAACTACGAACACCCTCGTCCGGCGCGGGCTGCACCTGGCGACTTCGACCCCAGCGCGTCGCCGTGGCACAGCGGCCTGGGCTTCTGATGGACGGAGCGGCGGAGTACGTACGGCAGACCAGATCACGAGACAGTACAAGTCGAGTTAATACAGTCAGTTGAACATATATGTGCTGGCCAGATCGATCGTTACTACTGCAGTTAATACCATGTGCTAGTATAGTAGCTAGCCCGAATAACCTATTTTGTATAAGTTCCGAAAGCATATGTGTGCAGACCGTTGAAGCTACTGCAGTGCAGACTCTCGTTTTGTAAACAGAACTATTGTTACGTGTCCGGTGCCGCGTCGAGTGGGAAACGAAACATTGAGCCGCCGTGCATACCTGTCAGTTGGGCTGACCTGAGCTCAGAGGCCACAGGCTGCAGCAGCTGCTCTGTTCTGCACGCCCAGGACCAGGGCCGCCGCGTCGAGTGTAGCAGACCCGGCCGCCGCGCCAGCCCTGGCCCTGGGCGTGCGCGTGCTACGCTGCCAGACGCGTAGCAACATAGAATCAACCATGCACGCATCACCCAAAAGGTCGGGCCGATGATCTGACCTCATTCAGATACTATCACGGGTGTTCAGTGTTCCAACTCTGATGCTTGTTGATCAACAAATGTTCATTTCAAGTCACTCTAGATAATTAGACCGGTGGTTATGGGAATACAATAACTAGTATCATGCATGTCAACTAGATAATTTTGATGATATGTCATAAAATTAAATAAAAAAAAGAGTGTTGAGTTTCATATCATTGATACCGTATCATAATAGATACAATGTTACTACGTGTCGTGCATGACAATAAATAAAGTACTACTTGATACTAATATATGATACTATGCATTAGAAAGATAGTATCACGGAGCGACTAACAGTCAGTCGACTGAAATTATAATGGGTCAGTTAATTTTTCTTAGGCCAGAAAAAAAAAGATTTTGTTAACTTTCAGGGTCATCAAACGTCCAAACGTGCTGCCCAAAGCCCCAAACTCATGCGTACAACAGCTAGCAAACCTGCCAGGGCCTAGTGCGATCAGCACCCAAGGCTGCATGCGAGTCAACCTGTGGTTGAGTTGGTTAGGTGGACAGTGGTATCCCCAACCCACCAGGGTTCAAATTCTGGTGCTCGCAGTATTTCTGGATTTATTTCAGGATTTCCGGCGATGCGCTTTCAGTGGGAGGAGACGTTCCCGTCGACGACGAGGCGCCTACGGTGACTTCATAAATCCCAAGATGATATGCCGGCCCAGTCTCTCGGAGGTGCTCATAGGGATAGGGTGTGCGTGCGTGCGTTCATAGGGGTGAGTGTATGCGTGTGTATATGAGCGCTTCTGTCTGTACTCTGTACTGATGCTCAAAAAAAAGCACCCAAGGCTGCACGTTCATGGACTATTTACTACAGTCCCTTCCTATGATAGTAAAAAGGCAACATGGTCACTGAATTTTAGTCTATTGAAAGTTTTGTTCTCATGATAGATTATTCTTTTTGGATCAGAACAAAGTCAAGCCTTGGACAGAAGGCCATGCACAAGGTTTTGACTGTCCTATACTATTGTACTAAAACAAAAGGGCTTTGTAAGTAGGAATAAATTAGAAGGAATGGTAAGAAAATAAAATGAAAACTAAAATAGAAAATAAAGATAGAAATTGCACATAATTTACAAATAAATTGTGTTTTTTAATAATATGCAATAATAAGCATATAGTAGTGTAGTTTTGCAAGATTTTTTTATAAGAAGGAATGAATTAAGATCATTGGTATTGTCATTCAAGAAGAAGAAAATCAAATAAAAAATCAAACAAAATCAAAATATGAAGTTTTCTAAAGAATAATGAATTAGTAGCATTAGTAGTACCCTTTAAGTCCCCCGCAAAAAAAATTATTACCCTTTAAAAAGATAGAAAATGAAGGTAAACTAAATAGGGACAAGATTTGCACACAATTTACAAACAAATTGCGATCTTTTCTAATATGCAAGAATAAACATATAATAGTGGAACTTTCGCATAAAAAATGAACTTGTCTAAGAATGAATGAATTATTGTTGTTCGTATTACCTCTTAAGATGAACATGATGATGATGATGATGATGATGATGATGATGATGATGATGATAATAATGAAAAAAATGAAAAAAAAAATGGCACACATTTTACACAAAAATGCGCTTTTTATACTCCCTCCATCCCAAAATACTTGTCATAAAAATGGATAAAAATAGATGTATCTCAAACTAAAATATGTCTAGATACACCCCATTTTATCCATTGTAATGACAAGTATTTCCGGATGGAGGGAGTAATATGAAAGAATAACCATATAATAGTGTAACGATATTGGTATAACCGTTAAAAAATTAAAATGAAAAAACTAAAAATAATGAATTTTTCTAGGTAAGAAGAATAAAACCCTTTAATAAGAAATAAAATAAAAAGCAAAAACTATATAATGAAATTTTCTAGGGAAGATTGAAACCCTTTAAGAAGAAAGAAAATAAAAAACAAAAATAAAACAATGAAATTTTCTAGGAAAAATGAAACCTTTAAGAAGAAAAAAAGAAAAAGAAAATAATTAAGTTTTCTATGGAAGAATGAAACCCTTTAAGAAAAAAAATACTAAAACTAAAACTAAAACAAAATAATGAAGTTTTCTATGTAAGAATGGAACCCTTTAAGAAGAAAGAAAATATAAAAACTAAAACTAAAACAAAATAATGAAGTTTTCTAGGGGAAAATGAAACCTTTTAAGAAGAAAGAAAAATTAAAAATAACTTGCACACAAGTATGTCCTAAATTTACACTTTTGTAAATATGCGAAAAAATAGTATATATATATATATATATATATATATATATATATATTGCATTTTTTGCTCTCTACTATAGTGTACAGACGTGGTGTATCAAAATTGCGTGTATACTTACTAACAAATAAAGTTTTCTCGGAGAGAATAAATTAATCACATTGGTATTACTCTTAGTAAGAAAGAAAATAAAGGAAAACTTGCACACAACTTTATAGTGAAATTGCACTTTTTATAAATATGCAGCGAATACACATATAATAATGCAATCTAGTATAATTTGCACACATATTGTTTAGTACTTTCGTGCACACATACACAAAATAATAGAAAAATGAATTTAATCAGCACAAAACAATTAGCATTGGTATTACTCTTAAAAGAATAAAAAGTATATAAAAAGGTTCACACAATTAGCACATAGATGCACTTTTTATAATATGTAGAATAAATATATAAGAGTGTAGTTTACATACTCTAATGTAATTTGTACATATAGTACTTGCATGTATATATTGACACACACTCAACAATCGGAAATACACGTAAAGAAAAAAAACTCAACTGATAAATAAAAAAATGAAGCGTACACGTGCAGAAAGCAAAAGCAAACCCATGAAGAAAAGCATGATTGCACCAAAATCCAGCCCAAGAGGAAAATGGACTGACCCAAAATAGGGGTCAGTCAAATCCAAACGGCCCCTGTACGACCAGCAGCAAAACTTGACAGGAAAAAAAACTACACAAATCTAAAAGCATAATTGAACGGCCAGAAAATCGGCTGACCACAAAGCTAAAAGTCAGCTAACTGAAATCTAGCTAAACTGATAGTATCATACATGATATTAGTATATGACACTTCCATTACAACCAGACGCCACTAGCTTCGAGAAAATGAACATGCATGCAACCACTCATTTCAAGTCACTCTAGCTAATTAACCTTGACGCCACTAATGGATTTGGGTCGAGGCGACATGGAGTTCGTGTCTCGACCCGGGAGCAGCGGAGCATGGGCAGGAGGGCTATCTCCTCCTCGCCCGAGCAGACAGTGAGCTCCCTGTCAACGCCGTTGTTGGAACCAGACTCGCGAGCTCAGATCCGTTGCTCGATATGGAGAAGATGGACAGTGAGAGAAATGATTAGGGTTTGATCCAGGGAGAGGATATAAATGAAACTTTGTGGCGTCAAGGTGGGCCAGTCAGGGGCGGTCCGTTGTTGCGGACGCGTTTGGGCGGCCTCAAATCCAAACCAGGGGTGCCAATGATGTGCCGGGCAACTCGTCATATGAGGGGCGGTCTCGAAGAAATCGTACACCTGCGAAACAATCGTACGAAAATTAGCTTACCTGATTAGGTGTCTTGCTCTCAATCTTTGCCCCCCCTGAATTCCAGGGTGGACTCCCCTTCCCTCCAATCAAAATTTTGCCAACTAATCCTTTACGTTAGTTTTCGTATTATTTTTTTGTAGGTGTAGCAAAGCTCGGCGGTCTCGTTTGGGTGAAGATTTTCTATGTGGGTCTGGTTACAAATGAAAACGAAAAAGGAGGGTCTAATTGGAGATATTTCGCAGATGGTCCTGTACCGGCACGGGAGGCAGGTCGTCCAACGCGTCAAGCCGGCGCTAGAAAAGAATGGATTAATGATGTCGTTAGATTTTGGAAACATGGGTTGGAGTTGGAGATCAGATCACTCATCGCTGCAGCGCCCACTGCTCAGTGTGTGCAGACGCCGAGTCCTTGGCGTCAAGTGAAGCACGCGTCAACCTCGCCCATGGCCATGGAGAAGAGAAGCAACGCCGTTACGTAAATAAGCGCCGGCAGCGAAGGCCCTGACCCTCCACGTGGCGGTGCTGCTGCTGCATGTCTCTCACGCGGCGCGACATGCACATGCATGCAATGCAACTGCGGCCTGCCGCGGCCGTGTCCCGTTACGTACGTGCTGCTGCTCCGTGTTAGTACTACGGTCGATGCTTGATTACGCGGTTGCTTCCTGTCCTGACTTCCTCCCTTGTACGTAGTAGTATACGAACGTAGGCGAGTGCCGGGTGGGTGGCATGATGAGGGAGATTATCAAATTGACCGGGCTTGTTCAGTGGAGATTGCTAGGGAAATTGTGATCTTTGCGCGTTCGTTCACTCCTTGCCGATGAAGCAATCAAGTGAGGAAATTACGAGCGCTTGTTCAGTGAAATTGCAAGCAAAATCATGACCTTTGCACGTAGGCGACCCCCTCACTACACCTGCCAATGTTTCTCGTCGCCTCCACTGGTCTCTCTATATATAGCCACTTGCACCTATCCTTCTGCTTCGTCAATCGTCATTGACTCGAGCTTCATCTCGTTCGGTGACGGTGAGCGACAGTGAGAGAGAGAGCCAGAGACGGAGAGCAACCAGTCGATGGGGCACGCGGGGAGAGCCAGCGGGGAGAAGGCGATCGCGAGGGAGCTCGTGCTCAAGGTGTCGATGCACTGCCGCTGCGACGGGTGCACGCCCAAGGTGAGCTCCGCCCTGAACAACCTCGCGCTGGCACCGGGCGTGGTGGCGGTGCTGGAACGGTCGGCGACGGAGGACACCGAGGAGGTGCGCCTGCTGGCAACGGCCGACCCCGAGCGCCTCCGCAGGAGCCTCCACGAGGCCACCGGCAAGAAGCAGGTCGACCTCGTCTTAATCCCGCCCAAGCCCAACAAGCAGGAGCGATCCGGCCGCTGGAGCGGCGGCAAGGAGGACCCTCGGCTCGTCGACTTCGCCGCGGTGCAGGGGCTGCTCGCCGACCCGCAGCTCCACGACCAGGCGCCGCCGCCGGGCCATCCTCGGTACGGGAGCAGCTACGTCGAGGGGTACCCTCCTCCGGTGCCGTCCTACTACCCGGGCCCGCCGCCCCCTTCTTGGGTACCAATACCATACGGCCACCCTTTTCCGGCGACGGCTCCGCCTGGCCCCTACGTGCCCGGCGCGCCGTGGTGGACCGGCGGCCCCAGCGCGCCGTGATGACGAGACGACGACACGACACGACCGACTTACATATATACGTATACACTTATGTGTGCCAGCAGCTATAATGGCTGATCGATCATTACTAAGTCAATACTATGTCTACGTGCTAGTATAGTAGCTAGCCAGAATAAGCCTGTATATTTGGTAAGTTCCGTATACGTAAGTGTGCAGATCGTTGAGACTATACACTCTATACTGCAGTGCAGACTCTCATTTTATTTATTACGTGTCAATGGGGAGAGGGCTGGACCCGGCTGGGGCACACAAAGTTACGAACGGACAGCGCGGTGCCGTGCCCGTGCGTGTTACCTTGGTTGAGTAGAGCTGAGAGGCAACAGTCACCAGACCAGTGGCCAGCCGCCTAGCAACAAATTAGGACTAGCAGATAAGGGCAACGGGGAACATGGGATCGACCATGCATGCATCGCCCAACAGACCCGGCCCTATCTGATATTACCCTGATAGTAGGAGTATTATACAGCGTTTCAGCTCCTAATGGACATGCATGCATGATAGGATCTTTTCATCAAGTCACCCCCGTCCCGAAAGTGTCGTTGCCCTAGCTAGCTAACGTAGGAAGATATACGCGCGTTTGATTCGAGAAAAGGCCAAGTCCTGAACATGACGCCCGACGTCACCTTCGTTTCTAGTAGTGCACACCGCAATTGCTCGACAATGACACACACGTTCGTATGCGCACTGTGATGGTGACCGACTGTGATCCAGTGCAGTGCGATGCTAGATTTATGGACTGGACTTTATTTTTAACTTTTGACAAACAAATATGGACTGGACTTCATTTTTCTATTATTATTTTTTTAGAGACAAAGATATGTAGACAGATAGATAGTTGACAGGGAAAACAATTTGATTAGCCAGGGGAGGGAGCAGCCGGCGAGGGTACACGACGAACGAACAGTGCAGGCTGTGCAAGTGTAAAGCCACCAGTGCAGGCTGTGCATGTGAGTTGAGGTGAGAGGCAGGAGGAGAGTGGGGCAGCGGCAGCGTCTTTTTTGGTTCAACCCGCGTTTCACCGCAACGTACTTTGATGTCCACCGCGACTAGTTGGCGACGGAGCGTCAAGTCAGTCAACCACGGTCGCGTCGCCGATGCATGATAACATGCTACACAGAAGAGAAAGGAAGGAAGTCGTTCAAGTGGAACATGCATGCATGGCCGGCCCGATCGATCCACGACTCACAATGCATGTAGCCCGGGTCAACGTGCTGCGGCTCCGGGTGATATATACGTCCTAGTGCCCTGGTGAGGAATTGCGCGGTTCCTTCCTTCTTTGTGCCTCCTCCATGTGGCTGTGGCTGTGGCATGTGCGTGCCTCAAGTTTCTACTACGTACTCATCATGCATCCATCCTGCGTTTTGGTGTTGGGAGAAGCATGCAATGCACGACGCGCATGAGGGAGGGAGGGAAGGAAGGATCCACCCAATTCCCCTCCCCTCCTCCGCTTGGCTTGGGCCAGAAAGCAAGGGCAATGCTTTGGACGGTCGGTCGGTCGGTCGGTGCCACAAAATGGATCCATCATCCTTCCCAAATTCACAAGACAGGGGATGCGTGGTTTTGCCGTCCGTCCATCCGTCCGTGAGAGTTTGCCAACGCGACGTACGAGAAAAACTTGCGACTCGCAGTCCCGCGAGCATATGCGCCGGCCAAGTGCGCGGGAGGCCATGCCCTCGGTTTTTTTTACACGTTTTTAATTCATTTTTATTCCTTTTTTTACTTTTGTTTACACTTTCAAGTATATATTACGAAAATATACTTTACATACTGTTCCGAATATTTTTCATCATGCATTTTTTGCGTTGGATGTTAATCATGCATTTGAAAATTATTAAATGTCTATCGAAAAAATATTGACCATGTATATGGAAATGTATACAAAAAATTATACAACGTGTGTTGGAAAAATGTTGACAATATATTAAAAACTATTAAGCTTGTATTCAAAAATGTTAATCAAGCATTTGAAAAAGATGTTAACATATATAGAAAAGGTGCTGACTATGTATTCAATAATTGTTAATCTGGTATTTAAAAAATATTAATCAAGCATTTAAAAAATATTAAACGTGTGTTAAAAATGTATTAGATATATACCAAAAATGTGTATAGAAAAGAAAACCAACAATAAACATGAAGGAAACAAACAAACCTGAAGAAAAAGAAAAGAAAACCTAGTAAAAATCGAGAAAGAACTAAAGAAAACTGAAAAAAGAAACATGAAAGAAGAAAGAAAAGAAAAAACACAAAGAAAATCGAGAAAGAAAAACAACGAAAAGAGAAAGAAAAGAAAAATACCAACGAAAAATGGGTACCAAAATGGAGTAAAGGCCGTGGAAAAATAAAAGAGAAAGCAAAAACCAGTGGAAAACCTGCCTTGTTTCACGTCAACTAGGTCGCACCCCAACTACTTAACACGAACGGGCTGTGTTTCAGGTGACCAGGGATCGAACCCTGCGAGCTCCTTTTTTCCTTCCCTATTTCTGTTAACTGTGCACGAATAAGTCGACCCAATTACTGTAGACACTTCAGCGTATAAGCATGATATAGTTGCCGCCGTACCACATGTTCCATTGGCATTCATGCACGGATGCATGGGTTTTGTCTAGCAAACCCATCACATGGGCCGAACGAACGGTGTATAAAAATAAATTTGCAATGGTGTACAAAAAAGTACCATTAAACAAATTTGCCATGGAAATGTTCAAAAAATAGATATGCAATGGTGTACAAAAAATAATTAACAATGGTTTGTTCAATCAATTTGGCATTTTCAGAAAATTAAATTTTCCATGGGACCAAATATTCGCTCAGTTGCGCGAACTATTTTAATGCCAACGTAGCATAAGCTTTGCTTTGAGATCGGTACGAGATGATCCAATGGTACAAAAGGCGTTCAATATGAACGGGAAAATTAGCATTTCATATAAATAATAATGAAAATTGCCACTCTTGTGTGGCCATGCTCGGAGCACTTGCCACCTGATTTGTTGTGTGTGCATTTTTCTTCCACGATCTGCTTTAAGTGGTGTTTATTTGTTTGAATGAAAGAGAGAAAAAAAAACTTTTAAGGCATGTTTCCATATGAGCAGTGATATGCATTTTTTTAAAAGGGGGATAAAAACGTAACAAAGTCTCAAGATCCAGAAAAGCTCATAGCCTGAGCTTAAAACGAAACACAAAAGGAAAAGTGCCACATTCGGTGATAAAGAATATACTACGATGCCTACACACCTAGCCTATTATTAGCTCGCCATCCAAATCGGTTAATGATAGCTCATGCTACTATCTCTCAACGGTTGCACCCAATAGCCAAAAGCTCCCTGAAGTCCGCATTAGTTAGTAACGATCACATACGGATCCAGACTGTAGCTTTGTAGATAACCTGCAAAAAAATATTGAACTTTGTTGCATTAAAAACAAATCATTTCTAGTATTTCAGATAGTCCAAAATAAATCACATATCCCTATCCGAATATGTTTAGCTATGTGACTGTCCACTCCATTGAGCCACGTTTGAAATAACGTGTTTATGCTTGTAGGAGGGTGTATGTTAAAAGCAATATGTATTGATCGCCATAATAATTTCGCAAGAGGACACTCGAGAAAGAGATGTTTAATTGAAGAAGAAGAAGAAGCAGCAACTGTCAGAAAAAATAGTGCAGGAAGGAGCTGAGATGCATGCATGGAAAGCCAGGTCCTGCGCGTCCAGTGCAGTAAAGAACGAAGCATTTGATTTTGGAACATGGGTTGGTTGGGGTGGAGAGGAGATGAGATCGCAGCAATAACAAGTTAACAACAACGGCGATTCAGCGTGCCTGATGGAACGATCGATGGGCCACGCGGAGGCGACTCGAGCGAGTCGGGTCAATGGCTGGAGATGCCCTTAGTTTACTTCTACTCTGTGGAGCGACGAATTGCGCAGCTCCTTCTTCCGCTGCTGCCACTGATTAGCTTCTCTGCTCGTCTCGTGGCAGCAGCCTGCCCTGCCACCATGCCATGTGGTCACGAATCAAATCTTTCTTTCTTGGGATCAATCTTTGCTCCATCCCATTGGGACGGACACGCTGAACCGAGCGACGTGCATTGCGCGTGGAACAAGAACAACAACCCTGCATGGCTGCATCCAAATCAAACCCACCCGGTTTTGGTCAAAAGTACGGGCATGCCCTTGGCCGGTGCCAGAATTACTATGCAGTTTCCGGCAAACCCAACCTTGTCCAACGTTTGGTTCGCCATCAATGAAGATAGCCAATATATCGTTTTTTTTGTTTTTTTTTTTGTAATTGATAGGCAATGTATCGTTGCCACGCCAGATTATGCACATGGACACAGCACAGAGTACCGGTCTAATGGCGAACACAAATATGAATTGAGATCCGATATGAGTTCGGATTTCACATACACACTTGTTAAAAAAATCATGTTATTTTCGTAATCTTCTGTGAAATCATACTCACATACTTTCTTCATTCCAAATTACTCGTCGCAGAAATGGATGTATTTAGAACTAAAATACATCTAGATACATCCATATTTGCGACAAGTAATTCGGAACGGAGGAAGTACTTCACTTCCACTCAAACAACTTTCACATGGCATGTTGCATCTTCTCTTGTAAGACAACGAAATATCTACAAATTGCCATGTGACTAAGATACAATCCAAAACGATATCTACCACAAAATGACATGCACTTAATCAAATTTGCCAGACGCATAAGTGTGAATGCTTTTACCATGGGTGACATTTGAAAAACATTTTATGCAACTACAAAAGGTTCATATTCTGAAGCCTGGGACATAACTAAGCCTAACCATCGTCCGTGCTTAATCAATTCCTGCGATCATCTACCAAAATGCCGTACGAAAAATTCATCTCCAAAGGAACCCAATACGAAACAGGAGCAAAGAGCAGCAGGCGCACCCGCAGTCGCATGCTGGACGTCACCTTCCATGGCCAAGCCCGACTTGCACCTCAACTCACTCTACCCCGAGCATCCGTGTCGACGTGCCGCTCCATAACAACCATCTGGCTGTCTCGCGCAGCTCCAGGCACCACACCGCACTTCTCCCTACCGCGCAGCTCGAGGTCCCACACTACGATTTTCCGACGTCGCACCGCCAACTCCCAGTTAACCAATGTTGCGCTTCTTAGGAAGGGTAGCCAAGGCCGTCTACAAGGTTATGCTCCTCTCTGGCCTCGTCATCACCATCAAGCACACCTCCATGCGCCTCGTCGAGATTCACAGTGGGATCCGCATCTTAACCTCCGTCTGCGGCCTGTGCCTCATTACCTCATTGGCTACTCCAAGTCTGGCATCCTCAACGACCGTCTACACTGCCCAACACCGGAGACCGTGGTTGCTCAATAGCGGCAACCAATAACCCACAGATCCAACCACCACAACTGCGGCCCCGGCCACCAGCACCAGGCGGAACCTAACTCGCCTCTGACCGCCGGCAACCGTTTGGAAACAACGACAAAATGACGGTTTGCCACCACATTTGCTCGTTGGAATAGAAGAGTGAGTCGATGATAGGGGAGGACAGGTGGAGGAGAAATGAGGGACAACCGCGAGACAGTGAAGAGGTAAATGAGGAAAGGGGGTGACGTGAATGTTTGCTCGGTTTCAAGAACTAATCTGACATTGAAATGGCATTAGCTTTGCTTTGATATCCGTGTGAGATGATCCAACGACACAAAAGGCATTCGATCTGAACAGCTAAAAATCCGATATCATGTTTTTAGCATTTTGGAAAAATAATAACGAAATTTTCCACTCTTGTGTGGAGATGCCCGGAGCATTTGCTGACTGATTTCTTGTGCATGCGCTTTTCTTCCATGATCAGCATTAACCTTTAAGTGATGTTTATTTATCGATTATCGAATGAAAGGAAAAAACTTTTCAAGGTATGTTTTCATATGAACAGGTATATATCTATGTAAGTATCTATCAGTGTCCTGGCAGGTAGACATAGATCGCGTCGGTGCGTGGATGCCCTTGAGAAGTGATCCTGTTTCTCACCTCATCTCAGTAAATAAGAAGCAAGTGTCAAAGAAAAAGAAAAAGGGGGAAATAGCGTAGGAAGCAACTGAAATGCATGCATGGAAGCCGTGTCCAGCGCGTCAAGCCCAGTAAAAAACGAAGTTAATAGATGTTGGAACATGGGTTGGTTGGGGTGGGATCGGATGAGATCAGATCCCACAGCGATAGTAACCGCCAATCAGCGTGCCCGACCGTGCGATCGATCACGCGGAGGCGGACGCGACTCGAGCCAGTCCGGTCAATGGGCTTCAGTCTTTAGTTTACTCCTGCTCTGTGAAGCCACGAATTGCGCAGCTCCTTCTTCTGTTCTGCCTGCCACCACGTGGTCGCGGATTAACAAGTTTGCCGCCATCCCCCATCGGGACACGGCGAAGTGAACGGCGTGCAGGCCGCGTGAAGAACAACTGAACAGCCCGTCCAGATCAAACCCATCTTTTTTGCCTTACGGTATGGCAGCAGAGCATACCATCTTACTAAGTTTTTTTTTCCACCTTTCCTCTTTTTAATTAATCCGATTTAGGAGCATTGTGAACTGCTGCCAGCCTATCATCCTTGCACTGCATATACCTACTACTTGCTACGTGAACGAGTGGTCAATTTTCGGTACGTGTGAAGCAGGAGCAGCATTCCATACTGTAAATAGACCATGCTGCACGTTCAGGGTTTGGAAATTGTGTGTGTGTTGTTCCTTCCCAACGAAGGAACCGATGGATCCCCCCCGCGGACCGGCGGTCAAAGAGCAGACCTCTCTCTCCACTCCAGTCAGCTGAGCTGGGTCTGCAGTGCATGGCAGCAGCTAGCTAGCAGAGTGAGCTGAGTGAGCTACGTGAGTAGTCACCTCATCACAAATCAAAATCACGTCGGACCGGACCGGACGGCGACAGATGAGCTACTCCAGCGTACCAACACGGAAAGCTCCGTCGCGTCCCACCCGGTTTGCTCCGGTTGACTCGCCTTGACCCGCCGGTCCATGTCCATCCATACTCACGCGCCCGCCCACACTCCTCTCTCCCACGGTCCCACTCCACGCGGCCGCGGCTGCTACTCCCCGTCGGCTATATAACCCCGCCCCGGCGCTCCTCGTTCCACCACACTTCCATCCACTCCCCTGCTTCCTCATTAGCACCACTTTCTTTCAGCTCGTTCGGTGTGTGTTTGCGAGAGACAGAGTAGTCTGCCTGCCATGGGGAAGAAGCAGAGCAGCGGCGGCGTGGAGAAGGTGGCGGCGAGGGAGTTCTCGCTGAAGGTGGCCATGCACTGCAAGTGCCACGGGTGCACGGACAGGCTGCGCGCGGCGGTGCGGGACCTCACGCTGGCGCCCGGGGTGGAGGCGGTGGACCAGACCGCGGCCGAGGCCACCGGCGAGGTGCGAGTGCTGGCCACGGCCGACCCCGAGCGGCTCCGCAAGGCCCTCCGCAAGGCCACGGGCAAGAAGGTCGACCTTGTCTTCCCGCCTGCCAAGGAGCGCAAGAAGGCGGACGTCGACGCCGCCGCGGTCCAGGCCCTGCTCGCCGACCTGCAGCTGCACCACCAGTACGGGGGCCAGGCGGCGGCGCGTCAGTACGGCGGGCAGGGCGCGTGGGCGGCGAGCCAGCAGCACCAGCAGCAGCTGCTTGGCCTCGGCGGCGGGTGGAACGGCGGCGCCGGGGCCGGGGGCTACGGCGCGGCGTACCCGTGGCAGCCCTCCTCTGCGGCCTCCTACTACCCGGCTGCGCCCGCCGCTGGTGCTGGTTGGGGCGCGTACGGCGGCTACGGGTACGCTCCTCAGGCGCAGGCTCCGGCCCAGGGCCACGGCGGCTACTACGGCACGAGCTCGCCGGCGTGGCACGGCCAGGGCTACTGATCGGTGCGCGCGCTCCGCGTCGACCGAGCCGACCGCGCGGGCCGGAGACGGGCGAGCACCTGACGACGATGGCATATACATATGCGTACTCCTTTTGTGCTAGCAGTAGTATATCTCAGTTCAGTTAATCAGTAGCAATCGGGCGGTTGATCGAGCAGTGGTAGTAGTAGCAGCAGTGATCGATACTGAATCCAGGGAGCAGATATAGTACTGCTTCCTTTGCTCTTTGTTCATGTATATTTTCGCTTGAGTGGTTTAGTTCCCTATATATGCATATGAAAATCGTCGGAGTTTCTACTGCACCTGCTTCACTGCCGTCGTTTTCTTGTGTCCAAAGTTCTGTTGCCCTGTCCTGTAGGGAAAGACTGCACGTAACGTAACAAAACACAACGCAACAGTCACGGGAAGGTACCCTACGCTGTAACAAAACAGAACGTAATGCAGCAGTGTTTGGATTGTGGGAAGACGCGAATCACACGAGCGAGCTTGTCCAATGGGAAACTAAACACAGGGCTGGGCTGGTGTATACGATCGCGTCTTCCTCCATTGGTCTCGTTGTGTCGTCTCCCTGCTGTGAACAGAGGAGAAGAGAGAGCGGCCGGCGGGCGAGGCGAGGCGACAGTACAGGCGGGCAACGGGGAAAGGCTGAGGCCCCGGTACACGAACGAACGAACAGTCAATCGGGCTGAGACGCTGCGTTGAGTTCAGAGGGCAGGGCAGGCGGAAGCGGCCAAGGCAGGAAAGCAGATGCTTGTTGATACTTTTGTTCCATCCCTCTGCTGCTTCTTTTGGAGTGGTATAGTAGTACTGTGGCTCGCCGGAGCTGGCACAGGAACACGCACCCGGAGACCAAATTCACCGTCTTGACCCTTCCGAGAAAAAATTTCGAATCTGATTATTTTCCTACCGCCACCCGATCTGGCGGTAGGCTAGAACGAGCCGCCGTCACAGGCTCTGGTGATAGGGTCCTGGTTAACATAGACGGCACCGTCAACCACATTGACGTGGATAAGTGCCTACCGCCAGAGACAGTACCGGTAGGGTGTGATGCCCTACCGTCAGAGTCTGTTAAGGCAGGGTGTCAAATAGCTTTCCTCCCAGTGTTGGCTACGGGCAGGCCCCACCCACACATTGGGTGTTTGCCCTCCTCTCCTTGTCGCGAAACAGAGGCCGACGACCCCCCCCCTCCCCCCTTGTCGATTCCCCTCTAGAGTTCACCATTTGTGCTGATCTTTGGGGCAAAACGAAGAGGCTGGTAAGCTCCTCCAATCCCTCCAATCAGTTTTTGCAATAAAGTTTGTGGTTTTGAAGATTTTATTGGCTCTAGGTGCAACCTAGGTTTTCATGTTGATTTTTTTATGATGTTTTAGTTGTTTAGTAGCATATGATTGAGTAGTGGCTTATCTAAGGATATGGGGGTGAAAGCATTGCAAGATATGTGAAGATATGTTGGTGAATGCATATATGTTGGTCCATTTTTTTTCAATGTTATGTATATGAGAAATTTTTCTGGAATAAGTATATTTTTCGTTCTCGAACTCTGGCGGAAGTATAGAAATCATCTCTCAACTCCGAAACTACTAAAACTCAGTTCCTCAACTATTTAAACCGGATACTTTTCATCCCTGACTACGCTTAAAGTGGTTTTGATATGACGTCTACCCGGTTTTGACTAAAACCATCCATGTGGCCTGGTTTTGACCACAACGTCACTTAACTCGGTTGCTAATTATTCTGAATGCAAAACCATCATGCAAGTAATTTGCAGAGACTCCTGCCAACATGCGCACTGCCGGCTTCGTTTCAAGTGGCTTCCATGAAGAGGAAAATTTGCAAAATTAATCAAGTGAGGAAAATCTCGAGATTAAAAGGCAGAGAATGGATCTCTCCCAATTCATAGCAGTCATGCATCGCAAGCTAAGCTACGAGTGATTCGCCCATCCTTTGAATCAATTTCTAGCCAGATCGGGACGCCGGACACGAATGTGAGATATAATATCACGGTATTAACGGCAAACGCTGACCTACTCATACTCGGTGGTGGTGGAGGGTTGCGTCGCCGTCGCGTCCTTGAGGGTCACCCGCGCTGGTGACATCGAAGCTCCTCATCACAACCACATCATGCTCGAGCAGCAGCTCATCTGGTGACACACAAAGGTCTCTTCGTCGCCGTCGGTGAGGATTGGGATGTTGGATCGTTGCATAGGGGGAAAAATCGGGTCTGTTGTTCCATCTGTATGCCCAGCCAAGGGATTCATCGTGCGACCCTCGCCTGAATCGATGCTGCCACCTAAATCGCCGTTGCCGCCGCCCTGCCCAGCCAGCAACCGGCACGCATGAATCATCCCCACCAGGCCACGCCTCAGTTCCAGTTGTCGCCGCCCATGGCGAATCGCCGTCTTCGCTGCTCCAGGGTTCGTGAGAGAAAGGGGATCGAGTAAATGCGGGAGACAGAGGGGCAGCGGCCCTTAGGGCATGTACAATACATAGCTCCATGGTGATGCCTCGCATGCCATTTAAGATTGGATAGCAGGTAAAGTAGGTTCGGATAAGGAAGCATGATCCTCTGCACGAGACGGGTGCTTGAAGAGAAAAAATGTGGTCCGGTGTCAAAAGCTGAAAAGGGTTGAGTTAAAAGTGGAGATGCATACGTACTAGAGTCTTTATTTTCTATTTCTTAATGAGGTCCAGTAGTGGTAGCTTGCATTGGGAAGAAAAAATAATTGTAGATGCCTCAAACTAATTTTTGTTAGGGTGCATCCATATCCATATGCCATCATTGTACATGCCCTTAGCCACTTAAGTGACGTGGCGGTCAAAACCGGGGCACATGGACGGTCTTAGTCAAAATCGGGCCCACGTCATACTAAAACCACTGTAAGTGTTACGAGGACGAAAAGTATCTGGTTTAAATAGTTGAGGAATTGAGTTTTAATGGTTTTAGAGTTGAGGGACGCTTTCTATACATTCGACAGAGTTTGAGGACGAAAAATATACTTATCCTAATTTTTCTCTATGGTGAATGCAAGATTGTGAGGATGAATGCATTGCAAATTTGCTAGATGGTTAATGCATTGGAAAACTGTGAGGATGAATGTGTTTGGATTGTGAGGACATTCGAATTAGTGGAGCGAGCTTGTCCAGTGGGTACTCAAACATCGGGCTTGTGTATCACGCGATCTCGTCCGCCTCCATTGATTTCATTGTGTCGTCTCTCTGTGAACAGGGGGAGAGGAGAGAGCAGCCGGCGTCGCATCTACCGGCCGGCCGGCGAGGCGACGGTACAGGCATGCAACGGGGAAAGGCTGAGGCCCAGGCCCCCACGGTACAGGAACGAACAGTGCGCGCACGGCAGCTGTGCTGTATCCCCACACCACCTGCAAATGCAATCGCCCGGGGCCACAGTCAGAGGGCAGGGCAGGGCAGGGCAGGCAGGCGGAAGCGGCCAAGGCAGAAAAGCAGATACTTGTTGATACTTTTGTTCGGTCCATCTGCTGCTTCTTTTGGAGTTGGAGTTGTACTAGTACTGTGTGTGGTTCGCCGGAGGAGCACGTACCGGGACAGAGATCACTGGCGCAGCGGTGCCTTCCTTTTGCAACAGCTGCGTGCAATCATTTCGCAAAAAAAAAAAAAAAACAGCTGCGTGCACGCACCACATCGTCGCCAAACTAGATAGATACATCCAGCCTGTGAGAGAGACGATGTACTCCCTCCGTTCAGAATTACTTGTTTTGAATATGAATGCATCTAGAACGGAGTACGACAGTGCACCGGCCACCGAATCCGTCGAGACATCGTCGACCGGGCTGAGATGGGAACCGTCGTCGGTCAAGGGCCGGCGGTGCGGTCCGATATCATCTACTCGATCCGACCCGGTGTACGTGTACGCCCGTCCGTTCCGTCGGTGCGGATGGAATCCAGACGCGCAACGCCAAGGAGCGACAGTGCTGGAGTGCGAGCCGCGGACAGGATGGGGCACAACAAGGGCCACAGGAACAGTGCGCCTGCACGCGGGCCCGTCGTCAGTCGAGTTCTTGGGTTC
This sequence comes from Triticum urartu, assembly GCF_003073215.2. Classification (NCBI taxonomy): domain Eukaryota; kingdom Viridiplantae; phylum Streptophyta; class Magnoliopsida; order Poales; family Poaceae; genus Triticum; species Triticum urartu. The sequence continues at coordinate 563,851,842 of NC_053027.1, forward strand.
ATAGGGAGGCAACAGCCATGCATGCATGCATGCACAAGACAAGACAAGAAGAAGCCAGGCAGGCAGGACCGGCCGCGAAAGCTTGTCTCTTTTTTGCCACATCCTTAAATCTGGACGGACCCTGCTTTCAGCGCGATGCCAATATTTCTGGGCGGACGAAAACTGCTTTTGCGTACGTGCGTGAAACGGGACCGCGTTCAAATTTCAAAGACTGAAGTGCTTCCTATTTCCTTGAATTATTTCGAAGGTGTCACGCAAGTCCTCCAATCATGAAAAGTGCCATTCAGGGCGTCGAAAATCCTTCAGGAGTAATATAATTGTGTAGACATGTGATATCTGGAATAGTTCGAGGGTCTGGATGAGACCCATATCGTACTTTTCAGTATCTGGATGATGATTTCCATAGTTCGAGGTCCTGGATGAGACCCATATCGTACTTTTCAGTATCTGTATGATGATTTCCATAGTTCAAGGTCCTACGTGACCAGTGCGGAGCTAGGAGAGAATCAAAGGGAGGGCCAAGGAGAAACACACATGTGCCGAGGGGGCCAAATGAATGCAAGGGCTGGGGGGGGGGGGGAACGCCCCCCTCAGCAGTGCATGTACGTGACACCTTTGAAATGGTCCGATGACCTATGATACAATTTACTCAATTTCAAACTATATATATGGTAAGGGTATGTCCAACACGGTCCATCAGAACGGACGCGCTTGACATCCGCAGACAACGCTAGCGGGACCGAACATAGCAGGAATCACTCCCACAATTCAAATGGATAATAAAACAAGCACACAAAAATTATGAAAATTGAACAAGAGTTAAGCAAGTTCATTATATTACATGCAAAACGGATGAGTTCAGCTGAAAATTAAAAAAACTAAAAAGCTATGCAAGGTCCCGGATGGTGACCTTGTAGGCATGGCCTCCAAGGCCGTTGGCACCTCTGTCATGGCACAATTTTTTTGTCCAATATTTTTTCCATGTACCAAATTTTCCCATGGCAAAAGTGCGAGCATTTTTAGGAATAACATATTTTTTTTTTGAATTTTTAGTTTGTTGTTCCATGGCATAAGTAACACTAAATGCTAACCTGGCACTTTCGTCGAATGACATGGCAACTTCTAGAGAAATCATATGGCAAAATTCAGAATTTTTTGTGTGTGCTGAAACATGGTAATTTTCATTTAGATAAAATTGTATTATTTGTCAAATGGTAATTTCTTGTAAAGTCACATGGCAATTGTTTTGACAAATGACACGGGAAAATTCAAGAAAGTACTGTTTACTCACCAATTTGCCATGTATCTTATAACTCAAATTCCCAAAATTTACGTACACAAACCTGTTCTAAGTTTACCTTGCACCATAGATTATCATTTTCGAAAAAATTGTCATGTAATACCATGGCAAAATATTACCATGCATGCGAGTTTTGGTATAACAAAATGGCAATTTTTCATGCTCATGTTTTATTTTTTATTATTGCAGTTTTTTTGTACAAAGTGTGTCAATGAGCATGCCATGGTAACATTTTCTACCAAAAAAAAATCTAGAAGGCCCCCAACTTTTGATGTTATTGTTGTGGACATACGAGGAGTTTTAGCTAACAATGTGCCCCCACAAACAAAGTCAAATTTGTTTATTACATCATGACAAACAAAAGAAAAGGCAAATTCTGTAACAGTAAAATGGAAAAATTTATGAAAACTTGGTCCCTAGGACATGTTATTACCGTGGCATGCTCATATGTGTGTACTGATCATATGTCAAATTTTGGAAAAACTGTCCCTCGTACATCATAGCAAAATTGAAACATTTTTGGAATAGTCAGATGGCAGATGTAAGAAGTTTTTATCTACAAAATATCTTTTGCATTTTTGTGTGTGTACAAATGGTGCGTCTAATCACAAGGAATTGTTTTTTCTTTTAAACCATGGGAACTTGATTTATTGCCATAGCAACTTCACTTCATGTACCATGGCAATTTCTACTAAACAATACATGGTACACTTTTTTTTTGTTTTCTATGATGGAAAATTACTTTTTTGTTCTTCATGCATATAGTGAAAATGCCATAAAAATTTAATCCGCATTTTTGCCACGATCTACAGATGCAATTTGCCACGAATTATTCTTTTGGTCCATTGCAAAAAAGAAAACTAGATCATGGCAAAATTTACTTCAAGGACCATGGCAAATTTAATTTTCATGTACCATGGATAATTTCTTTTTGTTTAAGCCATGGAAAATTTACTAAAAATCCATGGAATATTATTTTTCGTTCTCTATCATGGCAACATTGTTTTTGAACCATGGCAATTTTCCTCATAGAATGGAAGGGTTATTTTTCGCACCATGACACATTCATATTTTTTAAAATCTGAGCAAATTGAAACAGACTATGGCAATTATTTATTAGGATACACCTTTTGCCTTTTTTTTTATTTTTTCGCACTATGCATGAATCACAATGGCAAATCTACCATGGCTTAAACAATACAGATACGTTTTTCTTAGTCTTCTTTGATGGCAAATTTACCTTTTTGTTCTTCATGTATATAGTAAAAATGCCGGAGGAGAAGGAGGAGGAGGCTGCCTACCAGGCGGGCGGCCATGAAGACCTCCATCGAGGAGGAGCGGCGCAAGGCAGAGGAGGCAGACTACATGGCGAGGTGGGCCAAGGCCCTCGCCCTCTCTGCGGTCGGCGAACATGTGGTGCCACCGTCGCCGCCGCTGCTCACCGCCTGATGCCTAAGGCCGAGCCGACTGACCGTTGCGCTTGTGGGTTGGAGTTGCTGGCTGGACCCAAACAAACAAAATACGGACGAAACACGTGTCGCCTGATTGGAGTTGGTCTAAGTATCTTGCTGACCTTGATCGTCTTCGTTTCGATCAATCAAGAAGGTCAATAGTGGAGCGATAATGAGGTGTGAGCAGTGAAAACGGAACAGGTTGCGGTTTCCGTGGCCGGTGGACGTGTCCTGGTCTTGCTCGAACCGGACCACGGTCGTGGATCGCTGCCCTTGCCCCTTGGTAAAGCCAAAGCCCACTCCCAGCGCAGGGCTGCGCTGCTAGAGTCACGAATCACAACAGAGGAGGAGGGGCCGTGGGGTGACAGGTGTATGCGCCGTGCGTACGTACGTACGGGAAGGCGCAGCGCGCAGAGGAGACTGCGAGATGGGCGACGGCCGTACTAGGAGGCTGGCGCGCTGGGCCGTGGCGCAGCGGACGCGCAGAGCCAGTCTCCTCCGCTGGCCTTTTCCTTTCCCGGAGTGGAGTCCGCCCTCCTCTCCTGCCGCAGCAACGGCAGCGCCAACATGCAACCCGGCCGTACACCACCCAGCCAGACCACCGTATAGGCCACAGCCAGCACCTGCCAAAGCACGCGCCACGCGAACAGACCGGCCGATCCATCTCAATGCCATTGCCAGGCTTGAGGCTTCCGGCCGGCCGTATAGACGGACGCACTCGACACATATCACTCCATCCATCAATCCAGCATTAATCATCTCGCCTTGCCCGTGCACCGCACGCCGATCCTGCCGCGCCGCACCGCACGGCGTCCGTCCACGGCCGGCCGCCGCGTTACGCCGCCACATTTTAAAATAAATTAGTTAGTAGAATTTTTAAAATTCTGTGTTTTTTTGTCGATGTCCCTATTCGTAGTGTGGTAAGTGTGCTTGACAATTTTCATGTCATATGCGATAGGAGTGCTTCGTCAGTGTAAAATAAATAAATCAAGTGTTAGATTTTGTAGCAACATTTGGCGTTCCACCTTTTTTTTACATATGCCAGAATGCTTGTGTTTCACTTGCAAATTTGCATGCACCATTGGGTGTGACAACAAACACATGTATTTATTTTCAAAACAAAAGGAGACATTTGTAAAATCCCTTTTTGGCACGCAAGAGCAAGAGCGTGTGCTCCCTAGATCCAAACTGGATATCCGGTAAGTTAGATTCTCTATATTCATGTTGCCATGTTGGCATGTTGCTGGATGTACTACGTCCCACGTCTTTTGGTCCCTACCCGTCCGTTAATTGGTACACTAGGACAATATACTAGGAGTGTAGTACTCCCTCCGTTCCTAAATACTACTCCCTCCGTCTCATAATATAAGAACGTTTTTTACATTAGTGTAGTATTAAAAACGTTTTTATATTTTGGGACAGAGGGTGTATAAGTTTTTGTAGAGATTACACTAGGTAGACTACATATGAAGCAAAATGAATGAATCTACACTTAAAATGCATCTATATACATCCGTATGTGGTTCATAATAAAATCTTTACAAAGACTTATATTTAGAAATGGATGTATCTAGATGTATTTTAGTTCCGAATTATTTGTCGCAGGTATAGATGTACCTAGATGTATTTTAGTTTTAGATACATCCATTTTTGCGACGAGTAATTTGAAACGGAGGGAGTAGTATATTGCTGAGTTTGATCGTCTTGGTTTGGATCAAGAAGGTTAGTAGTTGAGGGACCATGATGGGGCTGTGAGCCGTGACTAGTGAAAACGCTGCTGGAACTGGACCGTGGTCGTCGATCGCTGCTGTTGGTAAAGCCAAAGCCCACCGCCGTCGCCGCAGCTGCGCTGCCAGAGTCACGAATCACAGCAGAGGAGGAGGGGCCGTGCGCGCGTACGGGCAGGCGGAGCGCGCAGAGGCGACGGCCGTACTACGATACGATCGTCTTTTCCTTTCCCCTGGCGGAGTCCGCCCTCCCTCCCTGCCGCAGCAACGGCAGCGCCAACAACATGCAGCCCGGCCGTACACCACCCAGCCAGACCCAGCTAGGCCACAGCCAGCACCTGCCAAAGCACGCGCCACGCGTAAACCGACCGGCCGATCGATTCAATCGATCTTCCGGCCGGCCGTATAGACGAACGGACCGGAGAGGGACGACATCAATCCATCCATCAATTCCTCATTGATCATCCCGTTGGCCGTGTCGCAGCACGGCGATCCTGCCGCGCCGCACGGCCATCCACGGCCGCCACGTACGCACGCACGCACACTGTCCATCCTGCCAGACGGTAACTGGGAACCCACTGACGGTGACAGCCACGCCACACGCCGTCGCAGCGGCTTTTCCCGGTGCCGTGCCGTGCCGCGTGGCTGGCCGGTGGGGTCAAAAAGGAGGCGGTAGATTCCACTGGCATTCCACCGGTGATCTGATGGGTACGAACAGACGGCAGGAGGATGCCATTGCCACCTCGGGCGAGTTGGTACGCAGGCGTGCCTATAGCCAGCTAGCCCCCCTCCCTCTCTCTGGCTAAAACCCCAACCCAACCCCTCCCTCCCCTCCCATCGCAGCCGCAGCGGCAGAGCAGGAAGGTTCTCCATCGATCGGAGGAGGGCCGGCCGGACACGCGCGCGCGCCGGCCATGGGCAAGGTACGTACATGCTTGACCACCACCTCGTCGACGCCCATCTGCTCGATCGAATCGCCTCCGGCCCGTTCCTTTTTTCCGCCGCTCTGACCGTCCTTGTCTCCGTGTCTCGTCTCTCGTCTCGCGGCTGCAGAAGAAGAAGCGCAGCGGCGGCGGGGGTGGTGGTGGTGGTGGAGGCGAAGGAGGAGGAGGATGCGGCGGGGGCCAGCACGAGGAGAAGCCCGAGGCCGACGCCGGGAGCGGCTGCGAGGGCCAGCCCAAGGACAAGCCCGCCGACGACAAGGACAAGGACAAGGGCGGCGGCGGGTGCAAGGACGACAAGGCGGACAAGGACAAGGACAAGGGCTGCGGCGGCAAGGACGACAAGGGCGGCAAGGACAAGGAGAAGAAGGCGCCGCCCCCGCTCCCCGTGGTCACCGCCGTGCTCAAGGTCGACATGCACTGCGACGGCTGCGCGCACCGCATCCGCGCCTCCGTCCGCCGCTTCCCAGGTACGAGCACGATCCTCTCCTCTCCCCTCTCTGTCACGCGTGCGCGGCGCGGCGCGTGCACTGTTCTGTGTTCTCCGCGCATGCCCGTGCATGATTTCTCCCTTAATTTTCTGGCGATGATCGGCCCGGTGGGTAACTGCGCGTGTCTGTCGGCCATGCAGGGGTGGAGGGCGTGGCCATGGAGGTGGACAAGGGCTCCATGACCGTCGTCGGCCGCTTCGACGCCAAGAAGCTGCAGGCCCGCGTCGCCTCCAAGACCAGGAAGAAGGTCGACCTCGTCGGCGGCAAGGACAATAAGGGCGGCGGCGGTGGCGGGGACAAGGACAAGTGCGGCGACGGTGGCGGGGACAAGAACAAGTGCGCCGACGGCGAGGGCAAGAAGGAGGAGGAGAAGAAGGAGCAGGACGACAAGTGCGGCGGCGGCAATGCCGGGAAGGGGAAGGGCGGCAAGGACAACAAGAAGCCTGCCGTGGTGCGTCCTTCGTTGATCCTATCCATCCTTCTTGCCACTTTGTAATGGTATGCGTATGCTGATGATGACATTGCTGTGCTCGACTGAATTCTCGATTTGGTTTGATGGCAGCCGGTGATCGTGACGGTGGTGCTCAAGATCGGCTCCGCCGGCCTCCACTGCGACGGCTGCATGCACCGCATCCGCTGCAAGCTCTTCAAGATCAAAGGTACGCACGCACTGCGTCTCCTCCACCTGCCCCATCCCGCATGCATGCCACATTTTTTCTTCAAGAGACGGACACAGCGCATGCACGCTAGCTGCTCGACTGAATTCCCTGTGCCTGCGCATTCGCATCGCCGAGCACGCAGACCTCTAATTGGGAACCTACATTGTGTGTTGCAGGCGTGGAGCAGGTGAAGATGGACCCGGCCAAGAACCAGGTGACGGTGACGGGCACCATGGACGCCAAGGCCCTGCCGGAGAAGCTCCGCAAGAAGCTGCGCCGCCCGGTGGACGTGGTGGCGCCCGGCAAAGGGGACAACAAGGACAAGGAGAAGGACGGGTGCAACAAGGACGGGAAGCCGCAGCAGCAGCAGCAGCAGGGGGGCGACGGGAAGCAGTGCAAGGAGGCGGCGGAGAAGGCACTGGCGGCGGAGCTGCAGCTGTGGAAGACGGCCTTCTACGACCAGCAGGCGATGCAGGCCACCGAGTTCCTCCTCAGCGATGAGAACCCCAACGCCTGCGCCGTCATGTGAGTGACCCTCGCCGGTGCTCGGTGGTGACCGGCGGACTGACAGACAGATAGTAGATAGATAGGAGGTTTGGGCGAAACCTGAATTTGGTACAGGCTACCGGAGAGATCGACGTAGAATTCAGTCGTTGGTTCATTACAATGTTTTTTTGGGTGGGATGGGAGCGCAATGTGCATGCAAGTTCTTCTTACCAGATTCTTGGCCATGTTTGGCAATTTGATGATGATGGCTTGTTGATGGGAACCGTTGGCTGGCTGCCGCGATCGATCGATTTTGGGGTGAACTGCTGAAGCATGTAGATGTTCTGAACTTCTTGCGATGTGATGTGATGTGATGGATGGTACCGCATTATGATCCATGATGGCACATCATTATGTATGATCTCCGTGAAATGTACTACCTCAAAACCGTGTCGTCTTGGTTGGTTCCTGGTTGGAGGTACTGCTGCATTACGATCAATGCTCCTGCAGCATCTATCTTTTGCTTCTTCAGATAAGAAATGGTTTGTCTGTTTTGCTTCTTCAGATAAGAAATGGTTTGTCTGTTTTGCCTGTTGTGCGAGAGCAGAGAGTACTGGAGCACACTGGCAGTGCTCGAGTTTGCGCAGAGTGGTTGTGTGTGTGGGTGCTGGTTTGGGGCCAGAGGAAAGCGGCTTGAGTCGTTTGGACGGGAGAGCAAAAGAGGGAACAGCGAGAGGACCTGCTGGCTGCTGCTGCATCTGCAGGAGATGCGCGTGGCATCACAAGTCCAGAACAAGGCTGCGAGGGTGACGCGCAAAGGCTACTTTTGGGCACCCCACTCGTACCACTTTCTCTCTCGCGTGCATTTGGACCGGAGAATTGCGTGTCGTGTTCCTGGAATTTGTACGTGTTCTGAAGCTCTTGTGATGGATGGATCATGGATGGTACTGCATTATGATCTATGCTGATGGAACATTGTGTTCTGTAGTTATTCTCTCTAAGGCTCTATGGTCTCGATTGAAAAGAAAAAAATATGATTGTAGTACTACATTATGTATGTGATCTTGGTGAGCTGTCCGGCCTGGGTGGCCGTCGATTTAGACCTCCTGTATTTGCACCTCAGAATCCACATCGTGTGATGTTGGCTGGTTCCTGGTTGGGAGGCACTGTACTGAGCCCAGCCAGCATGATTGCGTTATCGTAGATCGTCAGGTAGTGTAGTGGAGATGACTCGCATTGTTACTTTGTTAGTGAGTGAGGTGTGCATGCATGCATGCCGCAGCATTGGTACCCAGCAAGCACTACTAGCAGTCGGGTCTGCAGCTGCAGAGAGTGGTGTGGTGTTGGTGTTGGGCCTCCCAGAGAAAAGAGGATGCACTGCACCATCTCAGAACTGCAGTCTGAAGAAAAGAAGGCTGCTGGCTCTCCAAAGACTCCTTTTTGGCACCTCTTCTTTGTCTCCAGCACCAGTTCAATTGGATGGATTCTCTTGAAATGTTACCTAGCTCCAGGTCCATACTCATCTACCATCACAGGAGCTCCAGGTCCATACTCCAATTTCACATCTAGAATTACTATTATTGCTGCTTTCGAGCCTCTTTTTCAGAAGGGATTGGTAGTCTCGTGCTTCTTTTTCTCTTCTTCCGATCACTGAAAAATGAAGTGAATTCCCTGTAAAAAAAGAATTGAAGAAAGAGAATTCTCGTCAATTGGGCTTCACTGAGGCCAACATGTACATCGTCAGGTCGTGGGGATCACTGGCAATCTGGCATGTGAGCGAGGTGTGCACTGCACTGCATGCTGCAGCAACTCTTCTTTTTTTTCTGCTGAAAAGAAAATTGTCCGTCTTGCATGTTCTGCGCAGTACTAGACCACACTGTAGCACTGGAGTTTGCACGGAGTGCTACAGTGTGAGCCTGCTTTTTTACATGGGCCAGAGGAAAGCGGCTTCCGGCCCTTGGACCGCAGAGCAAAAGAGGGAGAAGCGTGGGCCTGCTATGCCTTTGCAGATGTACCGCCACAGATTCAGAGCAAGGCTGCTGCGGCGGGCGATGCGCAAAGACTACTACGTACCTACCTTTTGGCACCATCTTCTTTCTCTCGACAACTGGTTGGATTCTTTTCAACTGGAGGAGGGAGCAGTAAAATGATTGGAAGCTGATACAGCAACAACTACTACGTAGGAGTACTACACACAGTTTGTTTTACTAGTTGGTGGTGGTGGTTTGCTGTGTCTCCTTTTATTTTACTGGACATCTCCACTTCTCGAGTCTCTAATTATTGGTGTCAATATTTTCGAGCCTCTTGTACTAATCAATCACTGAAAAGTGAAGAAACTCCCCGTGGAAAATGAACATATTAGAAAAGGAAGAGAAAACTAACGATCTCTCTTCTTCCACGGGCCTCAGTTTGCGAGTGGGCTTCTCGTGACCTGGATACACTCCGTGCAATCCTTCTAGGAGGATTCAGGTAGTTATCCACTTTGCTTGCCTTTTTTTGTTTGTGAAATCACTAGTTAAAGGATACTCTTTGTAAATGTCACTTTCATCTTCTCTGGTGGTGACAAACGGCACACTATGTACGACACTTGTCACAACCTGTGAATTTTATGATTTTTTTTGCGTAGAATCATTTTTTGAAAATGTTATATCTATCGAGCCGTGCGTCCAAATCATGACCTGTTTTCACTGTAGGGTTTCTCGCATTGAGATTTTCAAAAATTAAATGATTTGAACAAACTTCTTTCACTGAGAAAACCTGAAAAACCTACAACCAAAAAAAGGAAATTGGGAAAAATAAAAACTGAAAAAAACCCAGAAAATAAAAAAAGGAGACCGGGAAGAACAGTTGTGCTTTTCGCTTTTTTTGGGAAGTACACTTGTTCTATTCACTTCTCGGGAAGGACTGTTGTGCTTCAGCAACTATGCATTTTCACTTTCAAGAAGTACATCTGCGATTCATGTGGAAGCACAACAGTGCTTTTTACATGGTGTACTTCATGCAAGGAACCCTGAAAAAACCCCAAAACCTGAAACCTAAGCACATGACATGTGGCGCAGCTGTGAGAGGGGGCAGCACGTGGCGTGCTGGGCCACCTGCTCCCCAGGTTGCCCATTGGAAGCCCAGAAGGGGTACTCGTCAAATAATTGCTCCATTTTTGATGGGCAGCGACTATGTATCGCCCCTAGTGACGCAAATGCAAGATTCGCCTGCAGCGAACGGGTGATGGGCCGGCCCACTTACCACATGGTATCATCATGCTGACGTTATAGATGGAGTACTAAATACATATATTATGAACAAATAATTTAGTTATTTTTTCTTAACATAATTGACGCGCATTTAAAAATGTAAATGCAGTGTAAAAGAAATGTTTGCTCTACCTTTAGAAAATGTTTCCACCATTCAGAAGAATTGTATCAACATTTTAAAAATGTTCACACATTTCAAAAGTATTTATGTGAGTTTTAAAAAGTCTTATACAATATGAAAATTTGCTTTGTACCATTCATGCATTTCAAAAAAAAATTCACACGTTTCAAACAAAATGTTTACGTGTTTCGAAAAATGTTCACGCATTTGAAACAAACTGTTTGTGACATAAAAATGTTTATGCAATATAAAATAATGCTCGGATACTTCATAAAAAAAGTTTCATATCATACAAAACATTCTTTAACGTGTATTTGAAAAAAATGATTAACACATGTTTGGAAAACAATTCAAGACAAGTATTTAGTAAAAATTTGAAATCATGTATTTAAATTTTTTAAACATATAAAAATGTGTTAGATGTATACCAAACAAGTACAATGTGTATAAAAAACATGAAAACATATATATTGCAAAAAATTATATTCGTTTATTTGAAAAATATTAAATGAGTGCAACAAAAATGTTCCTGTTGTATAAGAAAAATGTGAAATGCATACGTAAAATCTAGTCATATGTTAAAAGAAAGAAAAAAACCCAAAGAAAACTGAAGAAAGAAAAACAGAAAACCAAAACCCCCCGGGAATGAAACAAATAAAACCAAAGAGAACAAAAAACACACGCAAAGAAAACCGAGGAAAACCCCCCAAAAACGTGAACAAACGAAACATAAATAATCTTGCTACAATACTGCACCTGCCCACGAACCCGGGCGGTAGAGACTAGGTCACGCTATATCTCGTTTACTGCGAGATATAGGCCTGGCGATTTTTGTTGTTGTCGTTGTTCCTCTGCTTCGGTGCAGTTCTTTTCCCAAATAAAATACCATATATTAATCAATAAACATTCATACAATCATAGTGAGCGCAGCTCGTCACACAGGAGTGTATTTTTCGGCACGTTTTTTCAGTTTTATTTTTTTGCAATAATGGAGGTCGGGCTTCATGCATACTGTGTACATGAATTTTTATAACAACCTATTTTCATACGTGGGCATTCAAACGACACAAATACAAACACGAAAGGGCCGACTGTTTTGTTGTTGTTGGGCTGGGATTTTTTTTGTAGCTTACAAATCATAGTATCTTTCAACGTAATTTTACAGATTTGTAGTTCTAAGTTTCTGCAGAATTTTTTTGAAACTTGGAAATACCTTTTTTAAGCTTTTTGAAAAAAAAACAGGCTCCAAGGAGCCCGTCTCCCATAGCTTCACACTTGCATTGCATACCCCTATGAGATTAGGTAGTACACTACGTGGTAGTAGGCGCAGTAGAAAGATTTTTCGGCGAGTCTTTGGCACTTTTACAAGCATCATCATTGACATCTGTTTTGACTTGGTGTATCTTCAACATAAGAGCCAGGGAGCAATTGAAGAATCCTGCTATGTATGTGTGAATTCATTTTTCCAATGCCGTCCTAGGTTTGAAGATAGGTCGCCAGAAGCCTCAGCTCTTGCAAGTACCTATGAAAATGGTGGTCTAGGTGTTTTTAGCCAGTTTTCCTTAATTTGCCATGCTCTTGTGTGGTTTCTTGGTCTGGTTTTCCCATTTAAGTGGACCAAAAATATCTTTTTAATGCGATGCGGGAGCTGACCGTCCTCTGGCAAGGTTCCATAAAAAAAAGGTAATCTGATGTTAGTTGAAGAACTTTTGCTATTTCAGAAGCAAATAGAAGCCCCCTTGCCTCAGTGAAAAGATGCAAAGAGAAGCCCCTTGGCTTCAGCCTGAAAACAACGTCGTTGCTGGCCATGATTAACACGTTGGTTTTGAGCTGTACCTGTCTTTCATTGCATAAAACGTAGTGCCTATTCATGTAGCAGGCTGGACCGCTGGAGAGAGGTGCCGCATCACATGCCTACTGTTACCGTGGGATCGATGGAGGCGCAGTACCGTAGTACCACTGCATCCAAGCTACTGTAGCACAGGTATGGTCTCCTCCCAAATCTCTTTTTTGAAAATAGTCTCCTCCCAAATCTGAATGGTGTGAGTGTGGAGGACCGGTGATAAATGATGCATGGGCCGAGGAGTTAGTGGACACGTACGGACATGCACATGTGACTGCAACTGGGCCTCCCTTCCCTTCATTATGGACGATCCATCGTCGTGATCGTGATCAGACCGCGATCGAATCGAATCGACCAGTACGTTATAGGTACCAGCTGCCGGCTGCGTGAATCCATGGGCACGTACGTACGCTCTTCAATCATCAACAGTAACGCACATCGCCTCACGTAGATACGTACGTACGTACGTGTAAATGGACAAGCGGCGGTTATGCCTGTTCATCAACTAGATCTGTCAGTCGGTACCACGCACGTACGTATTGAGGTACGTGACGCGTCCGGCCCGATCGAGCAAGAGAATTAGATGCTGCACGTACGGGATGGATCGGGATCGTCATCAGTGATTAAACAGGCAGCAAATTAAAGCAAACGGATGCGCGTACGGACGCCGTACGCGTACCTGCGTGCAGGTACATGCATGGACGTGCCAGTGCTACAGCCCGGCGCGGGCGACGTAACGTATTTAGAGCGGCGGTCGGCGCCTCGGCGCTACACGTGACGATTGAGCCGTACTCCTTAGGGCCACTCTATGCGTCCGCGGGTTGACGCAAGGAGAAGACCCACCGCCTTCTTCCGAGCAAGTTGGATTCACATCCATCCAATCAGTCCTTCAATGTGACCCGCCAACATGCAACTTAAGTCATACTGTGCTCGTTGTTTGCAACATAGGTCATGTTGTGCTCGGTGATTGTCCAACCGCAGCCTACATGTTGTCTTCTCGTGATGCGCCATCACCGTGGTGCACGGTTTTTCCTCTCGACGCTGATGTCTCACCCTCAATCCTAACCAGCACCACATAACCCCACCCTCAACCCCCCTCCCCTCCTCTTCGACACACTTTCACCGGCTCCGACTCGGTGGGACTAACCACAATGGAAATATCATGGTTGAAAAATCAACCGTGTTCTCCAAAAATTTCATCTAAGCTTTAGCACATTTGTAAGCAGTACACCATGTAGCCAGCCCTGGCTATGGTTGCATCAATGCTACATGTTGTTGCCATCTTAATATAAGAGAAAGAGAGAGCCGATGACTAAAATAAACTGCTTGAAAAATGTACTTATGGACTCATTAATATGCACTTTATTCTGAAGTGTCTATTTCATGGTTGTTGTTTTCTTTCTTTTTTTAACTGTCATATTTGTAAAGCCTACTATTCTTGAAGCAATATCTATGACCAAACCTATGTTTCTTGATCCATCTCTTTCTCTGTCTAGCCCGATTCATAACCAAATTGCTTGCTAGCGCAATACTAACGAGACGCCTCAGGCAAATCCTTAATCAATAACTACTTCATCCATATCCTCCCATCGTTTTTAGCCAAATTGTTTGTCGCCGCCGCCAACTCCCCTTCTCTGTCTCTAGTGGATGTCATTCTCGACTAAGCTCATCATTATAACCGCTTTAGAGAGACTTGTACAGTCGTACCCATAACCATGCCCCCCCGGCCTTTGGCAAATCCCTACTCTAATGACCGGTTTTGCCATCGCCTTCCACCTTCTTTCAGTCGAGTCGTTTGACGCCGCCACCAAATCCCCTTCTCTGCCTCTAGTGGATGTCGTCTACGACTAAGACCATCATTCTAACCGCTCTATAGAGACTCCTACAGTCCTATCCTAACCATGGCTCTCCTCCTTCCTCCGCCTCTGTCAAATCCCTAATCCAATGACCACTTCCTCCTCCCCCACCTTTTTAGCTGAATCGTTTGACGCCGCTGCCAAATCCCATTCTCTGCCTCTAGTGGATGTCGTCAACGACTAAGACCATCATTCTTACCGCTCTAGAGAGACTCATACACTCCTACACTCCTACTTCTAACCATGGCTCTCCTCCTTCCCCAGCCTTTGGAAAATCCCTAATCCAATGACTGCTTCCTCCACCCCCCCCCCCTTCCTTTCAACAGAATCGTTTCACGCCGCCATCAAATCCTCTCCGCCTCTAGTGGATGTAGTCGTCGACTAAGACCATCATTCTAACCTCTCAAGAGAGACTCCGAGAGTCCTACTCCTAACGATGGCTCTCCTCCTTTTCTTTCGGCTGAATCGTTTATAGAAGAGATAATGGATACAGCATAAAAAAAGGGTTTTGCTATGTCTCAGTCAAACCCTCTATTTATCGGTCAACTGGGAAACGACCATTCTCACAAATGAACGAGTAACTGAGACGGGCGAAGAAAATATGGATGCGCGCATGTCGATGCAAATCTTTGAAAAAAGCGAGGGAGAGAGTCAGAAGAAGAGTGCCTGTGCAAGCATACGGCGGCATTGAACCAGCATGCACTGCATGTTGGTGTAGGTGTAGTGCATGCAGAATTACAGGTCGGTGCACGGGACCAATTCAGTCCATGGCATCGATAGAATGTGTATACATAGCTAGAGCTCCAGCTGCACCGTAGAATCGACATACGCTCCATCGACCACCGTCGGATGGAGGGCACGTGTGTAGGTACGTGCATGGCATGTCAACGATAGACAGTGCGTGGTCCATGCAACTTGAAACGTGCGTACGTACGCTCGCACGCTAGCTAGCTGGTCGATCGCCGTGACCACACCGATCGCATCGTGCCTCTGCACTGCACCTGCTTCAGCCATGGCTAGCTAGTAGCTCTGGCTGTTGATTAATGGCGGGCATATGCATCCATCTCATCTAAGCAAATCGACCAAATCTAGCTAGCTAGCCAGCTCCGTCGATCCATCGGTCGGTCGATCAACGATTTCTTGCGTTCCATCGATCAGTACGTACTCTCGACTCTGAAAGACAGACATGGCACACACAGCTAAGCTAGCTAGCTATATCTGACAACAAGTGATAGATGGCACCGTATATGTGCATGTGTGTTTGCGCTTGCAGTTGGAGCCAAGTCATGCATACATACATGCAGCGGATCTGGTTCCAAAAGGCAAAAAATGCAGACGATGGCATGCACCAGCTATGATCGATGGATCGATCTGAAGTTTTTTCTTCAGACGGCATGCGGCAGCTAGTCTGAAGTTTTCCTTGAGACAGCAGCACGCAGGTTTCGTTCTTCCATTGGTAGATGTTACTGCTACTCCAATTACTAGGGCATCTTGATGGATGTGCCAAGCAGCAGCAGCAGCAGTGCCAATAGGAGCTTTGCAGTTGCACTAGTCATGTCTCACTTCGTACGTACTCACTACTCATGCTCACTCACACACAGACACACACTCTCTCTCTCTCTCTCTCAACCATATAATGGCACTGTCACTGAAATTGTTCAAAGGACTCAACAGTTTGTGCACCAGCATATATATACCACATAAAGCTCGAACAGTATATATGTGTATACCACATGTCTAGCATGCAAAAACAAAACTGCACTCCAACAAACTTCATTGGGTTTGTTTCTACCGAGCCTAACCTTTCAGTTAGTACGACTGATTAATTTGCTCCTCTTCATTATAGTACTCCTTTTCAGTTAGTACCCAGCAGCTAGTAGATCGGTAGATAGTTGCTGAGAAATTAAGCTACCCAAGGCTGTATTTGTTTAGATCAACAAGGAGAGATGGATTAGGCTGTACTTATATAAATAACTACTCCCTCCGTTCGGAATTACTTGTCTCGAAAATTGATGTATCTAGAACTAAAATACATTTAGATACATCCATTTCTTCGACAAGTAATTCCGAACGGAGGGAGTAAGAAGCTGGGAAGTATATGCAGACATATATGTCAAAATCAGAGATGAAACTGGCCGGATGATTAACCAGGAAAGAGTCTAGGTGCAGTGATCTGTGTTGCCGGCAGGCCACTTGGTCTGTTGCAGCTTTCGTTCATTCAAGCAGAATGCCAGAGTAATAATCACGACAGATAAAGTGATGGTTTCAGATGAAGAAAAATGAAGAAAAAAACTTCACCTTTGATCAGAGAGTACAGTTGTACCACCATCCTGCTGCAAGCTGCAAGGCTTGTCCCTCTCCTCTCTGCTGAGCCTGCACTATATTGGTCCCCTTCCCATTGGCACAATAATAGCAATGTACTACGAATACCCCCTACCTCTCAATGTCACGGCCCACCCAATTCATCCAGCTACTGTAGTTCTTGATGCATCCTGTCCTCCCATTCATTCGCCTCCTGGTCCTGGATCATATGTTTCCCTTTGGTGTGGTTACACATGAGCACCACACATTAGCATCAAAATATCAAGGGTGTCGATCGATCGATCTAAGATCGCCACTCGGATTACGTACGTGCATCTTTAGTTGGTGTCGAGGCAGCTTCGATTAATTATCCAAAGAAACCACCCGGTAGATGTTCAAGGAAGTCTTCCGACTTTGATTGGCGGAGTCACAGCCAACTTTTCTGATTTATAATAGTACTAGTTACTGTCAACTGTCATCGGGTGATTTTTTTTGTTACTTTCTGGACATGAATATGTAAGACCAGACATATATATTGTGGATCATTTGATTACCAAAATCACATTCTGGACTAGCCAATACATGCATGTTAGAACACCCTACATATCCCTGGCAGGAGGACTATACTATTGGAATGCACACAGAAAATACAGCTATTAAGTGCTGGCAAGAGAATATAGAAGCTGCAAGCATATATACTGAACAAGCTCAAAGTGCATGCATGCATGTGTGTCTTTCTTGGACATGTCTCCACTTTAGCAAGGAAATGGAATGAAATGTGTACATATATAACTAAAGAATATGCATGATTGAGCTCTGCAGCACCGTCTCAACTATATAAACATATGATGGGGAATATGAACGCAGAGAGCATATATCTCTGCGTCAATCAGGTGCATGCTGTCGTCAGTGCAGTAAAGCCCATTGGCTGGGTACTGTTAGGAGATAAAAAATATATATTTGTTCAGGGAAGTACTGGCTGGGGGAATTAACATGCATATTAACTAGTACTTGTCAAAATCCCAAGCTGCGTGTGTGACTCAAAAGCTTTGTGTTCATATGTCTTGTGTCCCCTCTCTGAGAACTCATCAAATTAGCACTGATTGATTAGGGAATCATCGGTACTTATTAATTGATTAGTGGTTGTACCTATTTCTAACGCATGCATGAAAGCATCCGAAGTAGAAAAAAAGGCCCAGGGGGATCGAGATCGAGCTATTCATATATGTACAAGAAACAACACTGCAAACGTATGAGCTTGCTTACTTGTCACAAGCTTGGAAGCTACTAAGAAACGTCCATTGTACAAGTGTACGCATGGTGCCAATAATAAATATACGCTGATGTGCTTACTTGTCACAATGGAAACTTCCAAACAAGCTCGATCGTACATCATACGGCGTATATCATAAAATCACGGGATTTAACTCCCCTTAAAACAACAAAATAGCTGTAGTTTTTACTGTGCATCAGAAGAGAAGATGGAGATGTCAAAAGTCAAAGAACATTAGAGATTTGTTCGGCTGGGAAAAGAACATTAGAGATTAAGAGGACCAAATAATACACACAAGACAAGGTTAAATTGCTCATACTACTACCTTGCGCTAGCTGTAAAACTTGTGAAATCAATAAGCTTTCAATTAAGAAGAGACAAAAATAATAAATAACCAGCAAGTAGCAGAGAGAATTAAAGCATTGGTCGGTGCACTTGCCAATTTGGGCTGGGTCAAATTGATCTTCACTGAAATCCAGCAGCGGAATATTTGAGATATATGGAATTAAAGCCAGAATACTAAGATGGATCGAAAGCTCAAAGTACATACCTCGGTCAGCAGCTGATTCGCAGTTTCACAGTGATTTCCGGCAGGATGTGAGTCGAGTCGAGTGCCTGCTGATGCAGCATCATCAAGATTCTCATCACCTGTCGCGTCGCATAAATTTAATTTACGACGACGGATCCGATGTGAATCTTGGTGGTGCTGCACCTGCAAGAACCGACTGTTATCTGATATCTTCCCTCTGCTCCGGCCATGAAATTCCTCCCATGTATTTCCATGGCGAGATTATTGTGGTACGTGGAGAAGAACAAAGAGGAAGCGGAAGAAGAAGAAGAAAAATAGGAAAAATATACTACTAGTCTCTCATGCAATGGATGAAGACAAAGAGAGGTAGATGGAGAGAAATTAATAAAGGGGAAACTGGCAGAGGCACTTAATAAACAAGGGAACATAACACAGAAAAGAATTAGGAGGCCGGCGGCCGGCCGGGCGAATAGATCTATCTATCTCTTCTCCCTCCTGCCGTCCACCGCACCACGCCGCGTCGCCGCACTCGAAGAAGAAGAAGAAGAAGAAGAAGAAGGGGCAGGGAGGATGAGAGGGTGAGGGCGGAGGGGGGAATTCTCTACAAGTAGAGATTGATCGGCCGGTGGAGTAGATCACGGAGGACGGAGGTAGGTAGAGGTAGAGCTAGGTCAAGATCGATTGGTTGGCTCGGCCACCTCCACAATACTAGCAAGGGGAGGTGGCGGCCAGCTATATATAGCCCTACTCTGGCAAGAACAAGGTAGAGAGGGGCGGAGCACCAAAAACCCTAGATAGAGAGGAATAGTAGTACCGGCCTGGGCTGGATCTATGCGTAGCAAGAGAGAAAGATGTGCACCAGGGAATTAATTGATCGGCTGGCCTTTCTTAATTCTAGGTGGCCCTGTAGCTCTGCTGGGTGGTGGAGCTCTTGAGCTCCATTCCCATGGCGATGAAAGCCTGGCCAGTGGAGAGAGAGAGAGAGAGAGAGAGAGAGAGAGAGAGAGAGGGGTGGAGAAAATAAATGGAGAGGAGGAGGAGGGGGAGCTGTTGCTGGTTGAGGCGAGACCAAAGGGGGGCACCGGATTGGTCCACTTCTACATCGTTTTCGCAGGGGGCACATGACAGCGCCACCCACACACTCACTCCCCACTCTCTCCCTTTTCTTCTCCTCTTCTTCCTTAAATTAGTCATTATATAATCGCAATCATAATGACTTCGCGGAATATACTGCACCGGAAACTTTCCAGGGAGGAGTCCAGGATGAAGGCACGCAGCCCGAACACCGCACTCACACATCTGCGCAACCACACGCGAGAAAATACGCCCCCTCCAGTCTTTAGGGCCTCTTAATTGTAGGGATAGTGAAAATACAAGATTGAAATGGCATGCCACATTGAGTCATAAAGGAACTCTGATTGCAATAATCTACTTCCTCCGTTCACAAATATAAGATGTTTTGAATATTTCAATGTGAACTACATGCAGACTGAAATGAGTGAACAAACACTCTAGACGTGTCTATATACATTCAATTCAGGAAAAAAAAGTTAGAACGTCTTATATTTGTGAACGGAGGGAGTATAACATAAGTTGTTTGGTTGCACCACAAGTCAACACGCGGGAAAACTTTCTTGAAGGCTTAGGTATATGCCATTTTTGCCATGGAAGCAAATAATTTTGTCCATGATTTGCAATTGATGGAAACATTAATATGGAATTACATGCAAACTAAACTATAGGAAAAATTGATGTGGTTTCCAATCCTATGAACCAAACAATTCATGCAGAAAAATTTCCCAAGGAGTAGAATCTCTCTCCCGTAAGATTTCTTTGAACCGAAGACACCCTTGAAGGAATGACGTTTTTGACATAGATTTTGTAAAACATTTTAAAACTTGGACCATTGGTACTTATCATATTATTTTGGTTGGATGCATGAAAATCATACTTATATTTCCTTTTGAAAGAAAATATGATCTTTCAAGATATATAACTATTTTTATAAGGTTTGGTGTTTTAGTGGGAATTGTTGGAAATATTAGCACTTTTTCGACTAATCTAATCCACGAGTAAACAGTAAGCATGACAAATATGATATGCATCTCACACCGATACCTAATCATGTGAGCTCGTACAGTACATAAAACCGAAACATCTATGAACAACATATATATGGCCAACACATGAAAGAACAACTGGGATGAACGAGTCATACCCTCCGGTTGGCCATGCCAACGCAGCGGCGGCAGCGGCAGCCTCGGCATCAGCCGAGGCCTTCTTCTTGGCGGCTTCGTCGTCAACCACAGAGTCGATGCAGGGGAAGTAGTGGAAGCAGAGGCGGACGGAGACGGGGACGGATCGGAGCAGTCGCGTCGAGACACTTCCCAAAAATCTTATTGTCGTTCTCCCGGGTAGGATCTCGAACGACAGGGTTCTGGAGGCACATGCTCTCTTGACCAACCGTGCACGCGGTCATCGGGATGGGATCGCCGAAAGCAGCACAAAGAGAGGAACAATAGATGATGACTAGGGTTGTGCGACAGGGAGTGAGTGAACTGAGTTAGAGTTCACTCCACTGGCCAGCGCCTTCTTATATAGGCCGTCGGGTAGATGGGCCTGGGCTCAGACCCACGATCGAGTCTGCGCGAACAGCCCATGGTCCAACGTCTCATTCCCGCAACCCTCGGCCCGCGTCGTGACGAGGCGAGGCGGGAGGCGGAGGAGGAGGAGCGCGCATGTACAACTCCTATTCCCAAGCTCCCAATAGCAAATGGTGGAGCAGTCCTTATAATATAAAGAGGTCTCACTGTTCTTACTGTAGCGGTATGGTACTAAACTTCCCATACTTACCATCACTTGCCGTACACATTAATGGGCCTTAGAGATTAACCAGGGATTATTGTCTTATATGGGTCTAAGACCATCCATAATCCAACAGAAATTAATGATTAAAGTTACATTTTGGAGAGAGTGTCAGTGGCGAAATCATCATTCTTGTAAACATTAAACGGAGTATGATGAAGCCTAACATTTCCACTTAACTCAGGCACTCTAAAATAGACATCATTTCATGAGAAATCCAATAACCGGCAATTGATCACAATACTAATGTATCATGCTCTGTTGCAGCCACTTCTTATGATAGTACACAATATAGTTGTATGCGTGATTTGTCGTGATTGAATTCGGACAGGTAGTCCTTTTCACACCACATGATTTAGTAGCTAAATTATTACGAGCAATCATCTTGGAGAAAAAATTTGGTACGACTAACTGTGCGGAAGAATCATGCTTATGGAGTTTTGTTTTCATTCTAAACACCCACCACTAACAACCTTTTGTTTTACAATAAGACCTAGGAAGGATATTTTTTAGCCCATCCATCATGCATCATTTGACCACATGAATACAAGGTTATCCTTGCATTCTATAATTAACCCCCATTGGAAATCGCCACGAAAAGTGGGAGGGAGAAAAAAGTTCAAGATTTATTTGTTTTACCAAAAGTTCATGTTGGCATATACACCATTACTAACTAGAAATTATGCAAATAGGAGTGGCTATGGGTGGAGGGGACAGGTGCATGTTCAAAAGCTTGCAATTTGCAGGGGGTGTCTAGCTTGTGCGTGCAAGTATCAATTTTAGGAGAGAAATTTGCAAATGCCAGTCATCACTCACAACTCACAACTCACAAGATGGTGACTGGCACAAGGAGCAACTCAGTCCGTGTCTAATAAAGTTAAGGTCCATTTCCTTTTCCTCACTGACGTGAAGGTGATGGCGTGACATGGATGTGCGTGCGTGTCACCTGGCTACCAGACCCCGAGAAAGACATATCCAGCTAGGTTTTGTTTCACATTTTTATTCTTTATATTTTATTATATCTTCTTTTGAGTTGATATCTACTCTCTCCGTATCATAATGTAAGAGGTTTGTATTGTCAAAAATTGTCATATTATGTCACAGAGGTAGTATTATGGTATCTATAGTCCACAACAAAATTTACACCAGAACATGCATCATTTTTCTAAGGAAAAAAAGATAGTACTAGAGTATGTAGTACGGTTGTGATCTGGTAGTAGTGATATTTTTCTCCTTTTGAAGAGAGGTGGATATGAATGAAGAGAAAAGGAAAACTGGGGGCCGGTGCAGGTTGCAACAGCAATGGCAGGGCAGGGCAGCAGGGCGGCCATTGGTGGCTGCAGAGAGCAGCCTGAGCTGTTTGTTCGGTGGCACTGTACTGCTTGCTGCCATGGCCACCATGCACGGTCCCCCGCCCCCGGCCCCGGAAGAACATGCACGCCTAGCCCTCCTTCTCACCACACACACACACAGCCACACCCTAATCCCTCCTCCCTCTCCATGGATCTGCCCTGAAACAACACTAGATACTCCACCACTGTTAATCATTGCCCCTCTCAATCACCACAAACTTAATCCGTTACTCTTCTTTTCCTCCACTGCTAGAGGGCCCTAGCCTCCACTCTTGTTACAAACTATCATTGGTAGGGTATACAACCATGTCACGGGTACATCTCGCGTAGAGGCGCGCGCGCGGCTATATCGTGGCTAAGCCGCGAAATGCATAGTTTTCACAACACCGTCGAGTCGGAGTAACATGAATGTTTTTTTTTTCAAATGAGAAATTTATATTAGCCGCGTTCGATGTTGGTTGCGAAGTTATGGCGCTACATCCAAACAGACATATATAGTATAAACGATACCGAATTTTCCATGTAATCAGTTGGTATAATTTTTTTTCCGTAAATTAAAGTATTCTATTTCGTTCACTTGTTTGAGTGAGTCGCGATTGGAACTCGAATCTCAAGTACATGGCACAGCTGGCCTTCACATTATGGGGGTGGTGGTTAATTAGTAAACTAAGCAGGATGCTTAGGGCTAATTAAAGCCGTGCATCCTTTGGCTGTGTGATGAGCACGCTAGCCGTGGATCATGCCGACATCTTCACACTCCTTAAGTCAACTTATCTTCTTACCAGTCGCAAAAAAGAAACAACTTATCTTCTTACCACTAGTATACATGTCAGTACAACTTGCCCCTGGTCATCAAAGCATTCATTCATAATTTGTTTACAGAGACAACTTCTGCTACCGTTATACTTATACTTCCCCCACACCATGTTCAGAACCCCACCATTTTACATACACAAATACATGCATACTATATTGGTAGTACAAGAAATTATAAATGCTGTTTTTATGATGCGACCGACATTTTTGGGAGGGTTTAATTGTTTGTTGTTGCATTGTGAGCAACTAAAATAAACCGTGAAATGCACTCCTAATTTGTTGTTTCAAATGACGAGCATCTTATTTACTAAAACAAATTAACAGATGGTCGCACCATATCGATTAAGGCGAATGTAGTTTCTTAAATTGTGCCCAATCAATTCCATTGGCTGATTTGGCAGATAAGAGCACACCCATGGATGACATCAAAAGTTGGTGCTCTCGGTGACACAACATTAGACGCCAAACCTAGATTATGCAAAGGGCTGTACGGACCCCGAATATGAATTTGATTTGTTGCAGGGATCGATCATGAGCAGACTGATTACTTTATGGTTCACGCCTACGACGAAAATTATAAAGCTAGCATCTGGTCTGCCTCCTTTCCCCAAAGATTCCTAGACTGGCTTCATCTCAGGTAGGTACGTACTGGTTTGTAATTAAGGAATTAACTATTAGGGAGATGCTTAACATATATGTCCAATAATAAATGGATGCCACAGATAATAGATGGTTGAGAGCAAGTTGAAAGTAGGCCTAGAATCACTGCACTGCAAAATAAAGGGATGTTTGTTTCACCCTGAATAAAGGGAGGGATAAAAGGAAATTATGTGTTTAATTAAGGTTGCCCCAAGTGTGTGGTCAAGTAATATGCAAGTTTATAGGATTTAGTGTGTTTAGTGATATTTTTTTCTTCCTAAAAGTTAATAAGCATGCGGGGTAATCATAAACACTTTAATTTTGCAAGTATAAAGTCACTTGGGTCTAATTAGCTAGGATGACTCAGCCTTGATTAATTTGGGAGTGTTTGTATCGATCTACTAGCTAGTTGTTGGCATGTGCTTTACTATATAAAATGTACCTTTTATTTTGTTGGATCAGTGGCCTTCGCACAATTGAAAGGTTAAATCCAGCTTGGAGTTGAAACCATACATTGTTTTTAAACTGGCAGCATTTTGCTATCTTCTGTACTTATGATTGTTGTAAGGCTATGCATGATATGATACCTTGGATTATTTTGAGAAATTACTATGATCAAAGTTCCATGGTTCTTTCGGCCTTGTTTGATAAAGTGGGATTTTTATAGACTTGTGAGAGTCCAAATGGTATTTATTTGGGATCTTGTTTGACATAAGGGGGTTTCTACCCACCCTATTTTATTTGAAACGAGGCAATTGTGCCATTAATTTTGAAATAAGAGAAGCGAATTCATTACATTGCATAGTAGCTACATACTGGAAGGTGTCTCCTTTTCGAAATAGATATACTTTCAGGTGTACTAGGTAGTAACTTCATGTATTTGTCCTAGCTAATAACGTTAAACTACTTTATTCTAAAATTATGTTATCGTTTCTCAAAGGGTAGGGTGAGCTTCACCCGAAAGGTAACCTGCTAGCTTGTTGTATTCTGAAATGTATTGGTTCTTCCTCCAAACATAGTCAAATGGCTGGGCACATCACATGGACAAGGAATAACTGAGCTAGGGCTAGCTTTAGTTAGTTGGCAAAATAAGAAAAGAAAGAAGAAAGCAGGTTCCTAGTAAAAAAAGTTGGTGTTGCTAAACATGAGGTGCAAAAGTTAAGTCAGTGTGCAAAGAGCCAAAGATAAGACCTAGGTTTAGTTGTACCAAAAGCAACATTTTTCTACAACGAAAGCAACCTTTATCGTATTTATTAGTCATTTGTGATTAGTCTATGACAGATAAGAGTGGGGGGAAAACCTTAAAAGTTGCAGAGGTTTAAGGTGCCCTGGATTCTATGGAGTTGAGCCCTAAAGATAAACAAGAAGTAGCTGTAGCTAATCCTTGGTTCCAACACCCACCAGACTCACCACTAGTCTTAAGGAATTGTTTAGTGCAATGAAACAAAGGACAGTACGAGGAGAAATGGCACACATGATTGCACTGCACGTCTACTTTTGTAGCTACCTCACCAAAAGGGTAAAAACTAGGAAGGTTGCTCCACCAAAGGACGAGCTCCTCAGGTGGCTGATTAAGAGGAACTGTTTGACACTATTTGTGTTGAACATGAACTCCTGTATGTGAGATTTGAAAAGAAAATATTAAAGTCGTTTCTAGATCTAGTCGTACAAAAGATCAGTGGACAATAACATGTGGATTCATGTGTCGCCACATAGTGAATTCTAGATCCAGCTAGCCGTTCAAGATAAGAGAGGACAATAACCCATACATAGGACGACCGACACATAGCCGCATAGACTGACACAACATGTGAAGTAAAATCACGTACAATCAACATCGTAACTTGTGGGATGCTTGTGAGCTGGGAATCTGAACAATAATAGTCGGCAACCTAACGACGATTTTTCGTCTGTAGCAACAATTCACTCTGTCGCTTTCTATGCTTCACATATAGTATGATGTGGCTAGTACCCCTCAAAAACAAAAATACCAATGTGGTCAATACCTTGGGCGGAGATGTGAAGCAAGTGGTTTCTCTCGCGCAAGTGTGGTCCTTGTTTTCTTAAAAAAAGTGGATCTATTCTATTCTAGCTGCCAACCCATCAAACAAATTCATTCTAGCAAGGAAAAAAAATTACATCTACTCCCTCGCATGGCACGATGCTTGAAGCAAATAAGGAAATGGCCCAATAGAGCCTAGGGTGTGATCCATCGTATGAAGGGAATATGGAATGTCTAATTTCTACATTAAAAGGAAAATACTCTCCTCATAAATTATGTATACACAATCACCATTTTCTCCCTCGCAACAAGCACAGAAATCGCCGTTTTCTCATTGAATTAGAGTGAAAGAGTTGAATCTTGAAAGAGGAGAAGAGAAACATGGGGAAGCTTTCCGACGGAAGCTACCGGTGGCCTCATCATTTTGCTTGCATTCACCTATCTGTCCGTCGATGTGGTCAATACCTGGGTCGGAGACAAGAGATTGGTATGTGTGCGCCCCCGGTTTTCTTGAGCGGTGTCGAGCTAGTCTAGTCACCACCGCGTCAACATATTTAGTCATCAAGCAAAAAACCGACATGTGTCATGCATCTATTTTTATTCTGCGTGTAGTGACAGATGCTCGGAGCAAAAACAGACAATCTAGATAGAGATGGGTGTAGTCCATTGTGAAAATGTAAGAGTAAAATATTGATTTTCAGCACGGAATCCTGTTCCTTGGAAAACTAGAGAATCATCATTTTTGTGGTTGAATTGGAGTGAATGGAAGGGTTGAAACTTGAGAGCAGGTGAAGGAAAACCCATGCATGGAGGAGAGGAAGAAAAGCCACGGAAAGTGGCGCTGAATGTGACGGATGATGGGTGCGCGGGTTGAGGGTGGTGGTGGCGGGCCCTGGTGCCCGCGATGTGGGCAACAACCTAGTACCGATCCCATTGAGCCCAATGCAGGTGGGCCCCCACCGCACCGCACCACACACCACCCGCTGCCTGCCCGGACTCTCACGAGCCGGCGTACTATTCAATGCCGCCTCCGGCCCCACGGCCCAGTCAGCACTGCCTCCTACCGTCAGTACTCTCGCACTCTCTCTATCGAGTAGTAGTAGTAGTAGCACTGCTACTTGGCAGCTGATCCTACCGTCAGCTCCACAGTGTGTGTGTTTGTCACTCTTCTCCTTAACACGCAGAGACACACAGAGGATGTCATGCGTCACCTCACCATTGAGTGGTCGATGGCAATGGCGAGACAAGGCAGCAATGGCACGGGTACATGGTACTAGGTACTACCATGCATGGACGATTGCATTATTAGATTAGATGTGGATGGATCTGGTACTGGGTTTTTATTTTGAGAAGGCTGTGTGTGTACTCGATTTGGTGCAGGCTGTGGAAACCCACTGTTCATCGTGTCCTGGATGCTCCACCCACCACACGTTTTTGTTGCGACCGGATAATTTTAGTTCTGAGCCATATTTTCCTACTGTAAAATGATATATCGAGTGGTGCTACCCGTGTGCACGCCATAACTGGGTTTTTAGGTCCTCTTTCAAATGTTGGTGATCCGAAAACATAAAAAAAAAGAGAAGTAAAATCATAATTCCATGCACTGCTTCTTTTTCTTTTTTCAATTTTCTTTTGGGAAGGGTCGTGCATGACTTGTTGACAAGAGGCCTTTAGACGTCATTCATGAAAGAAAATGCATTAATTTCAAGTTTAAATGCTACTTTGATTGGAGTGAGATCAGAGATAAGATGCCTCATTTGGAACTTTTCAAATAACATTTTAGAGAGAAGAGGCCATGTCAGATTGCACTGTCATTACAAACCCCATAAAAATTTGTTGCTAACGTCCTAAGTATCTCTTAATGAAATTTTACACATATGTAGAACATACCTATACATATGTGCGAATTTATTATTTTTCTTTTGAATCCATGTGTATAAAATCATTTATTTATTTATGTGGGAACTTAGCTTCATTTGAAGTTTGGAGCTACATTTTCTTTTGATAACACACATGAGATCTGCGTGCCTATATATTAGGATAGAAAGCAATGCACATTTGCAAGATTGAGGTTGGGCGCCCCAAGTCGGCGGCCCAGAAAACCTCACATCTGCCCTCGTATAACTAGCTAATTGCCCACTGCCCTAGGGAGGCGAACGTTGTCTCTCAAGAATTAGCTAGGCTAGAGTGACCTCGACTCCACCTTCCACGTGGATAGAAGAACCACCGATATCGATTGTTAGGTGGCTACTGGATGATGTAACATTACTTGAATTTCATAAAGATTTCCAAGTTAAAAAAAATCGCTAACTAACCATGTGTTGCAACGAGCATACATATTCTAGTGATCCTCTTGTCAAATGCTCCATGGTACTTTTCATAATTAATGTGATCCTCCCATCCAAAAAACAAATACTCTCCATATGTAACGTAATCCTTCCGTCCGAAGAATAATATTCTCCATAACTAATGTGATCCTTCCGTCTAAAGAATGACACTTTCCGTAATTAGTGTGATCCTCCCGCCCAAAGATTGATACTCTTGATATTTCACGTGAAACCAACAAACATATGAAACCAAATCAAGATATACCATCACGACCGCATACTCCCCTTTAATAATAGATATATTACGGGATGACTCTCCCTAAGACTATTGTTTCCCACCTTCTTCCATTCATAGCAATAGGCATGGATCTATGGACGATCGCTTTTGCGAGCATGGAGGTTGTTTTGAACACTCGACGATTCCTCTCGAGCCAGATGCTCTCAAGAGTGCACATGACCACCAAATAAGTATTGAATTTTCAAGCATCAGTATAAGCACGCACTTTTCTGTCCTAGTGGTTACACAAATCTGACATCTGACCCCTTCTCTACTAAATAGAAAGAAAACCACACATACCAACCCAAGAGGGTTATTCGAGCATGGAAAAATGCTGCTAATCCACCTGCCAGTTCGCTTATCCTTTTCAGATAAGAACTGTGAATAAACTCATGTAACTTAGCAAATAAAGCATCTCTGGACAGACATTTTTGCACTACAGGCATGGTAGTTTTTCTTCATTGCAGAATGTAAAAGATATATACTTCATAAAAATAAAAAGTATATCAACCAGCTATAAGAAAAAAAATGCAAAGCTTCAAACTAGTTTCAACCGAGAACCAACTCGGATCATTATCCAGCAATGTTATTTTTAATCTGGACAAGCATTTCATATTTTGTATAGTAAACAGAATCATGTATGCTTGCTGGCATAGGGGAATTGGACTGCCGCGGATCCTTGGTTGGCATGTTTCACCGAGCAAGACGACACAATCAGAAACTTAGAAAAGAAATTGGGTATAGCTGATGCTTTGTTGATGTTTTTTCCTTCTGAATTTTATTCTCCTGTAGAATGCTGAGCTTAATGATGTATAAAAGATCTTGATGAACACTACGTGAATAAAAACATGTGTGTTCTCCTACCTTTGTGACCTTTGCAATCAACAACTTAACATGAACAGAGCATGCGATTTAGTAATGTTGCTTATGTTCCGAATGTAAAACTGAATGTGCAAGACTGTCATCAGGATGTAACTGAGGCTCAAACCAGCAAATAATTGTCTCCAGCCCTGAATTTGTTTGATACATCCCAGGTTTGGCAACAAGACACATGCACACGTTTTTGCTCAGTTTTAAGAACTGCCACACATCCATACAAAGAAGAGACCAAATTAAATATCGAAGAATCTAACATTTTTTCAAATGTGTGGCTCTTTTAGTTAGTTTTAAAAGAATGGCGTGTGTTTTGTCTTTGATACAGTAAAAATTGCATGCTATGTACAACAAGTTAAAAAGCACAAGTTATGCAATAGCCTCAAGCAGAGCAAGTGTACAACAAGTTGATAAAATAATGCTTAGTCATAGCATTTGATTTCACAAGAAAAGAATGCTCAGTCATGTAAGGTGCAATGTTGTTTACACTTTGTAATTCTATAATAATTTGCAGTGCACTGTGGCTAGAAGCCAGAGTACACTTGAAGCTACAAGCTATGCAACAAGCCTGAAACTCGAACAACAAGTAGCAGAGTTGAGTTCCTAGCCATCAGACAAGACTGAAACTCCCAGCATTTGCCTCTCAAATTTGTATATAGAGTGAAAATTCCCAGTAGGGTAGATAGACATATGCTACTGTTTAGAATTGCATGATAAATTGCGAGAAGTTGAAGCTTAATTAGCTTCACATGGATAACATAAAAGAGATGGACATTTAGTTATGTACTAGGCCAGACAATCCAATATCCAGGCAAATGATGATAAGAAACCAAGAGTTGTGATGCCAGTGATTTTCTTCTTCACATTACCTATATAGCTAAATAGATGTACTGGCTTTTTTTGGTATTATCCTGCCCATGGAGTAATATGGTACTACGTCTGTCTCATCATCAATCACGATTCCTCCGCATCATAATATTCATCCAACCAACTGTTAACTGGAGTAGCTAACGGTCCTAGTAGTACAAAAAATATGAACAACTAGATGAACCAACTGACCCACAGTTCTGGTGCATATATTTTTTTAGTGCGTAGCGGTAGTTTGAGTACTACCCCATAAATACCAGCCTTTTCTCTGGCCTGTCCTGGAAATATATTTATGTCCTAAATTTTCTTTAATGGTAATTCTGACAAATAATGCAGGACTGGAACATCTTCGAATACAGAGTCTTATGCAAGTTATTACAATCAGTATGATGTTGTCAAGGTCATCCAAGTACTTACCATTTCAGATGCATATACAACTATATGTAGGAAAATAACAGAGTACTGGCTGCACATGCTATATGTATTTCAGAACGAGAGGTCAAAATAGGTTAAAAATACTGATGCAAGCTATGCTCTACAACAAGTGCAGAGCACCTACACAAGAAAAATACATGCTCCTATGGAATTGGTGGTTCAAGATCAGGGACGGTGAAGGCATGAATCAGATTAGATGAATACGTCTGTGAAACCGTCGTTGTCGCCGTCGCCGGAGGGCATCGGAGCTTGGGGCGGAGGGGAGATCCGGGGAAGGAGAACAGTGACGGACGCGGTCCGTCGCCGTCGCTGGAGAGGTGGAGCTTGGATACTCAGCACCGTAGGGAAGGGGTCGGGGGCGTCGCTTCTGTCGCCGGCGGAGGAGCTCGGAGGTGGTCAGGGGCGCTGGATCTTGGTCGACGGCGCTGTCATTCGCTCGTCTCGCTTGAGCCATGGGTTTCCTCCCTGAGCTCTGGGGTCGTGGGTTTCCTCCCCGTGGAAAGGACGTGGGTCGGGCAGGGTTACCCCGAGAACGATGCGGTCCAAATGACTAGCTCGATTTCCATGGGCCAACTTGGCCCGTGGTTCTCCGGCCCGGGAAAACAGCAGGAATCCCCCAGGGAAACCCTGCAACCAAACGAGGCCTAAGGGGTTGTGCGCCCCCAAGCCCCCTTCCCATGTTTCTTGAGGAGGTGGGGCGCCTCCCTTGGGTTTCCTCCACTTGCCTTGGGGGCAAGGCACCTAGGAGGAGGCGCCTAAACCCATCTAGGGGTTCCCCTTGGTGGCCGCCACCCCTTGATGGGATATAGGGGCGCCCCTCCCTCCACCCTTCTGTTGGGGATCGTTGCAGAAATTAAAAAATTTCTACGCATCACCAAGATCAATCTATGGAGTAACTAGCAACGAGAGAGAAGGGATTGCATCTTCGTACCCTTGAAGATCGCGAGTCGGAAGCGTTGCAAGAACGCGGTTGGAGGAGTCGTACACGTAGCGATTCAGATCGCGGCCGAATCCGATCTAAGCACCGAACAACGGCGCCTCCGCGTTCAACACACGTGCAGCCCGGTGACGTCTCCCGCGCCTTGATCCAGCAAGGAGGAGGGAGAGGTTGAGGAAGAAGGCTCCAACAGCAGCACGACGGCGTGGTGGTGATGGAGTGGCAGTTCTCCGGCAGGGCTTCGCCAAGCTCACGCGGAGGAGGAGAGGTGTTGGGGAGGGGAGGGGCTGCGCCTTGGATGTGGTCCTGCAGCCCTCCCCTCGCCCCTCTATTTATAGGGAGAAGGGGGAAGGGGGGCCGGCCCCTCTAGATGAGATCTAGAGGGGGGGGGGGCTTGCCCCGCAAGCAAGGGTGGCGCCCCCCTTTAGGGTTCCCCCAAACCCTAGGCGCATGTTCCCTAGGGTGGGATGGCGCCCAACCCACTAGGGGATGGTTCCCTTCCACCTACAACCCATAAGGCCCTCCGGGGCAGGTGGACCCTCCCGGTGGACCCCCGGAACCCCTCCGATGGTTCCGGTACAATACCGGCATACCCCCGAATATTTTCATTGACCGTATGATGACTTCCCATATATAAATCTTCACTTTTGGACTATTCCAGAACTCCTCGTGACATCCGGGATCTCATCCGGGACTCTGAAAAACATTCGGTAATCACATACAAATCTTCCTAATAACCCTAGCGTCATCGAACCTTAAGTGTGTAGACCCTACGGGTTCGGGAACCATGCAGACATGACCGAGACAACTCTCCGGCCAATAACCAACAGCGGGATCTAGATACCCATGTTGGCTCCCACATGTTCCATGATGATCTCAT
The DNA here is from genome assembly GCF_003073215.2 of Triticum urartu. Taxonomy (NCBI): domain Eukaryota; kingdom Viridiplantae; phylum Streptophyta; class Magnoliopsida; order Poales; family Poaceae; genus Triticum; species Triticum urartu. Next base: position 563,884,341 of record NC_053027.1, read on the forward strand.
CGGATGAACCACGATGTCGAGGATTCAAGCAATCCCGTATACAATTCCCTTTGTTAATCGGTACGTTACTTGCCCAAGATTCGATCGTCGGTATCCCAATACCCCGTTCAATCTCGTTACCGACAAGTCACTTTACTCATTCCGTAACACATCATCCCGTGACCAACCCTTTAGTCACATTGAGCTCATTATGACGATGTCTTACCGAGTCGGCCCAGAGATACCTCTCTGTCATACGGAGTGACAAATCCCGGTCTCGATTCGTGCCAACCCAACAAACACTTTCGGAGATACCCGTAGTGCACCTTTATAGCCACCCAGTTACGTTGTGACGTTTGGCACACCCAAAGTATTCCTACAGTATCCGAGAGTTGCACAATCTCATGGTCTAAGGAAAAGATACTTGACATTAGAAAAGCTCTAGCAGACGAACTACACGATCTTGTGCTATGCTTAGGATTGGGTCTTGTCCATCACATCTTTCCCTAATGATGTGATCCCGTTATCAATAACATCCAATGTCCATAGTCAGGAAACCATGACCATCTGTTGATCAACGAGCTAGTCAACTAGAGGCTCACTAGGGACATGTTGTGGTCTATGTATGCACACATGTATCACGATTTCCGGATAATACAATTATAGCATGAACAATAGACAATTATCATGAACAAGGAAATATAATAATAACCATTTTATTATTGCCTCTAGGGCATATTTCCAATAGTCTCCCACTTGCACTAGAGTCAATAATCTAGTTACATTGTGATGAATCGAACACCCATAGAGTTCTGGTGTTGATCATGTTTTGCTCGAGGAAGAGGTTTAGCCAACGGATCTACGACATTCAGGTCCGTATGCACTTTACAAATATCTATGTCTCCATTTTGAAAATTTTCACGAATGGAGTTGAAGCGACACTTGATATGCCTGGTCTTCCTGTGAAACCTGGGCTCCTTAGCAAGGGCAATAGCTCCAGTGTTGTCATAAAAGAGATTCATTGGGCCCGACGCATTGGGAATAACTCCTAGGTCGGTAATGAACTCCTTTATCCAGATTGCTTCTTGTGCTGCCTCCGAGGCTGCCATGTACTGCGCTTCACATGTAGATCCGGCCACGACGCTTTGCTTGCAACTACACCAGCTGACTGCCCCACCATTCAAAATATACATGTATCCGGTTTGTGACTTGGATTCATCCAGATCTGTGTCGAAGCTAGCATCGACGTAACCCTTTACGACGAGCTCTATGTCACCTCCATAAACGAGAAACATATCCTTAGTCCTTTTCAGGTACTTCAGGATATTCCTGACCGCTGTCCAGTGTTCCATGCCAGGATTACTTTGGTACCTTCCTACCAAACTTACGACAAGGTTTACATCAGGTCCAGTGTTGTCACAGAAGAGAGTCATCGGGCCCGACGCATTGGGTATGACTCCTAGGTCGGTAATGAACTCCTTCACCCAGACTGCTTTGTGTGCTGCCTCCGAGGCTGCCATGTACTCCGCTTCACATGTAGATCCCGCCACAACGCTTTTCTTGCAACTGCACCAGCTTACTGCCCCACCATTCAAAATATACACGTATCAGGTTTGTGACTTAGAGTCATCCAGATCTGTGTCGAAGCTAGCATCGACGTAACCCTTTACGACGAGCTCTTCGTCACCTCCATAAACGAGAAACATTTCCTTGGTCCTTTTCAGGTACTTCCGGATATTCTTGACCGCCGTCCAGTGTTCCATGTCGGGATTACTTTGGTACCTTCCTACCGAACTCACGGCAAGGTTTACATCAGGTCTGGTACACAGCATAGCATACATGATAGACCCTATGGCCAAGGCATATGGGACGACACTCATCTTTTCTCTATCTTCTGCCGTGGTCAGGCATTGAGTCGTGCTCAATCTCATACCTTGCAATATAGGCAAGAACCCCTTCTTGGACTGATCCATATTGAACTTCTTCAATATCTTGTCAAGGTACGTACTTTGTGAAAGACCAATGAGGCGTCTCGATCTATCTCTATAGATCTTGATGCCTAATATATAAGCATCTTCTCCAAGATCCTTCATTGAAAAACACTTGTTCAAGTAGGCCTTTATGCTTTCCAAGAATTCTATATCATTTCCCATCAATAGTATGTCATCCACATATGATATGAGAAATGCTACAGAGCTCCCACTCACTTTCTTGTAAACACAGGCTTCTCCATAAGTCTGCGTAAACCCAAATGCTTTGATCATCTCATCAAATCGAATGTTCCAACCAGCCCATAGATTGAGCGTTGGGGCTTGCACACCTTGTCAGCATTCTTAGAATCGACAAAACCTTCTGGCTGCATCATATAAAATTCTTCCTTAAGGAAACCATTAAGGAATGCCGTTTTGACGTCCATTTGCCATATCTCATAATCATAGAATGCGGCAATTGCTAACATGATCCGGACGGACTTCAACTTCACTACGGGTGAGAAAGTCTCATCGTAGTCAACCCCTTGAACTTGTCGATAACCTTTAGCGACAAGCCGAGCCTTATAGATGGTCACATTACCATCCGCGTCTGTCTTCTTCTTAAAGATCCATTTATTTTCTATGGATCGCCGATCATCGGGCAAGTCAGTCAAAGTCCATACTTCATTTTCATACATGGATCCTATCTCGGATTTCATGGCTTCCAGCCATTTTTTGGAATCTGGGCCCACCATTGCTTCTTCATAGTTCGAAGGTTCACCATTGTCTAACAACATGATTTCCAGGACAGGGTTGCCGTACCACTCTGGTGCGGAACGTGTCCTTGTGGACCTACGAAGTTCAGTAGCAACTTGATCTGAAGTTTCATGATCATCATCATTAACTTCCTCTCTAGTCGGTGCAGGCACCTCAGAAACATTTTCTTGAGCTGCGCCACTCTCCGGTTCAAGAGGCAATACTTCATCAAGTTCTACTTTCCTCCCACTTACTTCTTTCGAGAGAAACTCTTTCTCTAGAAAGGATCCATTCTTGGCAACAAAGATCTTGCCTTCGGATCTAAGGTAGAAGGTATACCCAATAGTTTCCTTAGGGTATCCTATGAAGACGCATTTTTCCGATTTGGGTTCGAGCTTTTCAGGTTGAAGTTTCTTGACATAAGCATCGCATCCCCAAACTTTCAGAAACGACAGCTTAGGTTTCTTACCAAACCACAATTCATACGGTGTCGTCTCAACGGGTTTCGACGGAGCCCTATTTAAAGTGAATGCGGCAGTCTCTATAGCATAACCCCAAAATGACAGCGGTAGATCGGTAAGAGACATCATAGATCGTACCATATCCAATAGAGTGCGATTACGACGTTCGGACACACCATTACGCTGAGGTGTTCCAGGCGGCGTGAGTTGTGAAACAATTCCGCATTTCCTTAAGTGCGTGCCAAATTCGTGACTCAAATATTCTCCCCCACGATCTGATCGTAAGAACTTGATTTTCCTGTCACGTTGATTCTCAACCTCACTCTGAAATTCCTTGAACTTTTCAAAGGTCTCAGACTTGTGTTTCATTAAGTAGACATACCCATATCTACTCAAGTCATCAGTGAGGGTGAGAACATAACGATAGCCTCCGTGAGCCTCAACACTCATTGGACCGCACACATCAGTATGTATGATTTCCAATAAGTTGGTTGCTCGCTCCATTGTTCCGGAGAACAGAGTCTTGGTCATTTTGCCCATGAGGCATGGTTCGCACGTGTCAAATGATTCATAAACAAGAGACTCCAAAAGTCCATCTGCATGGAGTTTCTTCATGCGTTTGACACCAATGTGACCAAGGCGGCAGTGCCACAAGTATGTGGGACTATCATTATCAACCTTACATCTTTTGGCATTCACACTATGAATATGTGTAACATCACGTTCGAGATTAAATAAGAATAAACCATTGACCAGCGGGGCATGACCATAAAACATGTCTCTCATATAAATAGAACAACCATTATTCTCAGATTTAAATGAGTAGCCATCTCGCATTAAACGAGATCCAGATACAATGTTCATGCTCAAAGCTGGTACTAAATAACAATTATTGAGGTTTAAAACTAATCCCGTAGGCAAATGTAGAGGTAGCGTGCCGACGGCGATCACATCGGCCTTGGAACCATTCCCGACGCGCATCGTCACCTCGTCCTTCGCCAGTCTCCGTTTATTCCGCAGCTCCTGTTTTGAGTTACAAATATGAGCAACCGCACCGGTATCAAATACCCAGGAGGTACTACGAGTGCTGGTTAGGTACACATCAATAACATGTATATCACATATACCTTTGACATTGCCGGCCTTCTTATCCGCTAAGTACTTGGGGCAGTTCCGCTTCCAGTGACCGTTTCCCTTGCAATAAAAGCACTCAGTTTCAGGCTTGGGTCCATTCTTTGTCTTCTTCCCGGCAGCTTGCTTACCGGGCGCGGCAACTCCCTTTCCATCCTTCTTGAAGTTCTTTTTACCCTTTCCTTTCTTGAACTTAGTGGTTTTATTCACCATCAACACTTGATGTTCCTTTTTGATTTCCACCTCCGCTGATTTCAGCATTGAAATATCTCAGGAATGGTCTTTTCCATCCCCTGCATATTGAAGTTCATCACAAAGCTCTTGTAGCTAGGTGGGAGCGACTGAAGGATTCTGTCAACGACCGCATCATCTGGGAGGTTAACTTCCAGCTGAGACAAGCGGTTGTGCAACCCAGACATTTTGAGTATGTGCTCGCTGACGGAACTATTCTCCTCCATCTTACAACTGTAGAACTTGTCGGAGACTTCATATCTCTTGACCTGGGCATGAGCTTGGAAAACCATTTTCAGCTCTTGGAACATCTCATATGCTCCGTGTTGCTCAAAACACTTTTGGAGCCCCGGTTCTAAGCTGTATAGCATGCCGCACTGAACCAGGGAGTAATCATCACCGCACGTCTGCCAGGCGCTCATAACGTCTTGTTCTGCTGGGAAAACAGGCGCTTCACCTAGCGGTGCATCAAGGACATATGCTTCCTGGCAGCTATGAGGATAATCCTCAGGTTACGGACCCAGTCCGTGTAGTTGCTGCCATCGTCTTTCAGCTTGGTTTTCTGTAGGAACGCGTTGAAGTTGAGGGCAACATTAGCGTGGGCCATTTGATCTACAAGACATATTGCAAAAAAATTTAGACTATGTTCATGATAATTAAGTTCATCTAATCAAATTATTTAATGAACTCCCACTCAGATAGACATCCCTCTAGTCATCTAAGTTATACATGATCCGAGTCAACTAGGCCGTGTCCGATCATCACGTGAGACGAACTAGTCATCATCGGTGAACATCTTCATGTTGATCGTATCTTCTATACGACTCATGTTTGACCTTTCGGTCTTCCGTGTTCCGAGGCCATGTCTGTACATGCTAGGCTCGTCAAGTCAACCTAAGTGTATTGCGTGTGTAAATCTAGCTTACACCCGTTGTATGCGAACGTTAGAACCTATCACACACGATCATCACGTGGTGCTTCGGAATAACGGACCTTAGCAACGGTGCACAGTTAGGGGGAACATTTTCTTGAAATTATTGCGAGGGATCATCTTATTTATGCTACCGTCGTTCTAAGCAAATAATATGTAAAACATGATAAACATCACATGCAATCAAATAGTGACATGATATGGCCAATATCATTTTGGTCCTTTTGATCTCCATCTTCGGGGCACCATGATCATCATTGTCACCGGCATGACACCATGACCTCCATCATCATGATCTCCATCATCATGTCTTCATGAAGTTGTCTCGCCAACTATTACTTCTACTACTATGGCTAACGGTTAGCGATAAAGTAAAGTAATTACATGACGTTTATGTTGACACACAGGTCATAAATAAATTAAGACAACTCCTATGGCTCCTGCCGGTTGTCATACTCATCGACATGCAAGTAGTGATTCCTATTACAAGAACATGATCAATCTCATACATCACATATATCATTCATCACATCCTTTTGGCCATATCACATCACATGACATATGCTGCAAGAACAAGTTAGACGTCCTCTAATTGTTGTTGCAAGTTTTTACGTGGCTGCTATAGGTTTCTAGCAAGAATGTTTCTTACCTACGCCAAAACCACAACGTGACATGCCAATTTCTATTTACCCTTCATAAGGACCCTTTTCATCGAATCTGATTCGACTAAAGTGGGAGAGACAGACACCCGCTAGCCACCTTATGCAATTAGTGCATGTCAGTCGGTGGAACCTGTCTCACGTAAGCGTACGTGTAAGGTCGGTCTGGGCCGCTTCATCCCACGATGCCGCCGAATCAAGATAAGACTAGTAACGGCAAGTAAATTGACAAAATCGACGCCCACAACAACTTGTGTTCTACTCGTGCATAGAAACTATGCATAGACCTAGCTCATGATGCCACTGTTGGGGATCGTTGCAGAAATTAAAATTTTTCTACGCATCACCAAGATCAATCTATGGAGTAACTAGCAACGAGAGAGAAGGGATTGCATCTTCGTACCCTTGAAGATCGCGAGTCGGAAGCGTTGCAAGAACGCGGTTGGAGGAGTCGTACACATAGCGATTCAGATCGCGGCCGAATCCGGTCTAAGCATCGAACAACGGCGCCTCCGCGTTCAACACACGTGCAGCCCGGTGACGTCTCCCGCGCCTTGATCCAGCAAGGAGGAGGGAGAGGTTGAGGAAGAAGGCTCCAACAGCAGCACGGCGGCGTGGTCGTGATGGAGTGTCAGTTCTCCGGCAGGGCTTCGCCAAGCTCACGCGGAGGAGGAGAGGTGTTGGGGAGGGGAGGGGCTGCACCTTGGATGTGGTCCTGCAGCCCTCCCCTCGCCCCTCTATTTATAGGGAGAAGGGGGAAGTGGGGCCGACCCCTCTAGATGAGATCTAGAGGGGGGGGAGGCAAGGGGGACGGGGCTTGCCCCCAAGCAAGGGTGGCGCCCCCCTTTAGGGTTCCCCCAAACCCTAGGCGCATGGGCCCTAGGGTGGGATGGCGCCCAGCCCACTAGGGGCTAGTTCCGTTCCACCTACAACCCATAAGGCCCTCCGGGGTAGGTGGACCCTCCCGTTGGACCCCCGGAACCCCTCCGGTGGTCCCGATACAATACCGGCATACCCCCGAATATTTCCGGTGACCGTATGATGACTTCCCATATATAAATCTTCACCTCCGGACTATTCCGGAACTCCTCGTGACGTCCGGGATCTCATCTGGGACTCCGAACAACATTCGGTAATCACATACAAATCTTCCTAATAACCCTAGCGTCATCGAACCTTAAGTGCGTAGACCCTACGCGTTCGGGAACCATGCAGACATGACCGAGACAACTCTCCGGCCAATAACCAACAGCGGGATCTGGATACCCTTGTTGGCTCCCACATGTTCCATGATGATCTCATCGGATGAACCATAATGTTGAGGATTCAAGCAATCCCGTATAGAATTCCCTTTGTCAATCGGTATGTTACTTGCCCGAGATTCGATCGTCGGTATCCCAATACCTCGTTCAATCTCGTTACCGGCAAGTCACTTTACTCGTTCCGTAACACATCATCCCGTGACCAACCCTTTAGTCACATTGAGCTCATTACGATGATGTCTTACTGAGTGGGCCCAGAGATACCTCTCCGTCATACGGAGTGACAAATCCCAGTCTTGATTCGTGCCAACCCAACAGACACTTTCGGAGATACCCGTAGTGCACCTTTATAGCCACCCAGTTACGTTGTGACGTTTGGCACACCCAAAGTATTCCTACAGTATCCGAGAGTTGCACAATCTCATGGTCTAAGGAAAATATACTTGACATTAGAAAAGCTCTAGCAAATGAACTACACGATCTTGTGCTATGCTTAGGATTGGGTCTTGTCCATGACATCTGTAACATCCCAAAATTCAAATTTTTGGAATGTTATAATAAATAGATAGATTTGACTCATTGTTTGATTGATTGTCTGAAAGTGAGTGAATTCGAAACTTTTAAAAGTTAAATGAGAGGGAATAAAAGGACTTTCCAAACTTTCATATTTGCTTTCTGATCTCCATGAATTCAAATTCCTTTCAAATACAAAACCCTTGAGCGAAGATGATATGACTTCTTCCATTTAATTAAATGAAAGGGTATTTGAAAATAATTGAATTTCATTTGGAAATATTTCAATTCATAAACTTCATGCAACTCAATGATTTTCATGAGAGAAGATAAAATGACTTCTTCAAATTATATGAAATATGAGTTGGGAGTTTCAAAGAATTAAATTCAAAGTTCTTTTGAATTTATTTTCAATTTGGATTTATTTGAGTTTTATTAAAATTATTTTTCTCCAAAAATAAAATACATGGAAAATAGGGTAACATGATTCCCTACAATAGAAAATTGGAGAAAAATTAATTTGAAATCATTTGGTATTTTTAAATTGATTTTTGTTGGATTTTATTAGACCAGTAGCACTCTTTGAATTATTAGAATTTTTGTGAATTTTATTTAATGCTAGGAAAATGTTCATTTTGTAGACAATCTTTTTCTGAAAATTTTGATATATTATATGCCTATATAATATTTTTAGTTATTTGGTTTTTATTATTTTAGTTCTTTGAAAAAAATGTTTTTTTAAAAAAGGTTTCCCTTGCCGACTGGGCCGGCCCAGCCGAAGCCAGGCCACGGCCCAGCCCAGCCGCACCGCCTCCCTCCTCTCGAGCGGGAGACCCGCTCGGGCATGCGCCGCCGCCATCCCATGGCCGGACTCCGCGCCGCGCTTGCCCCTCGCCCACGCCTTGCGCCTCCTCCCCCTCCTTAAATAGCGGAGCACCGGGCCCCCGACGTCGCGCCCTCGATCCCGCTCCTCCCCGCATCGCCGCAACCGTCGCCTCTGCCGCTGCTTGCTGCTCGTCGCCGCCGCTGCTTTGCATCGCCGCGCCGCGCCGCTGCTATGCCGGTGCAGCACTCCGCCGCCGCGCCGCTGCTCTGCTGCGTCGCCTGCCGCTGCTGCCGCATCAGTTCGCGGGAGCCGCCGTCTTGCCGCGCCGCCCGCCGAAGCTAACCGCCGCCAACGCCGGACTTTTTTCATTGAACCGGTATAAACCGAGTTAACCTACCCCAGTTTTTCTTCGGTTTATATATATATATATATATATCGGTTTTTCTTTTAGAACGGTTTTATATATTTAGTTAGTTTATTTTGCGAGCGTTCACCAGTTAGGCCTCTTTAGTGAACGGTTTTCTTCGAATATGCCTCTGTAGCGAACGATCATTAGATAGGTTTTTCTTTTCTTTTTAATTTCGGCCAGGGACCTATATGTGAGGATTTTCTTTACAGATCAGCCCCTGTTTGTCAAACGACTATAACTTTTACTCGTTAGTCCAAATTCAACGAAACCAATGCCCACTTCTTCGTTACGATCTCCTCTATCCAGTAAAACAACTTAAACATGTTTTTGAAAAGTTTAAAATTTGAATTAGATCAGATTTGAATTCAAACTTCGTTTGATCATAACTTGTGTTTCGTAGCTCCGTTTGAGTTGATTCTTTTTGCAAATCGAAGCTCTTGACCTAAACCTTCTGATAAGGCCAAATTCACATAATTTTGGTACTATTAGAAATTGTTTTATGTTGCAAGAGTTATTTTCTTGGTTTTGAAGTTTTCCGAATCGTCTTCTTCGTTCTTTCTGATCTTTTGAGCGATTGCTTATGTGTGGTTACTATTGCTTGCTTACGATAGATTGACTGGAGTGAGACGAGTAGATCTATCAAGAGTTTTGATTGCGAATCATCTTCGTCAACATTGCAGGCAAGTTCACACCTTGATCATATTCCTTTCGCCCAGTTTTTATGCATTAGTTTCATCCTCAAACATTGCATGATTAGGATCTAATTAAATTGTGGGATGGAAAGTAGTTGAGGTAGTACCTATTACCTGTTTATTATCAAACCTTTGGGAGTTACTTCTATGTTTGCCTATTATGCCATGCTATGCTAGTAGACGTGGATTGGGTGAGTGATATCCATGACAGATGTGAGTTTTGTTAATTCAATGGTTTATCTAAGGTGGCAACTTAAACACACATCTGGGTGGATTGAGGTACCTGGGTATTCCCGGATTGCCTGTCTAGGCACCGGGGTAGACCAGGATTGCCTGTTTTTTTATGGACCGCCACCCAGGCTCAAAGGGATCATGAGACTATTCATACTAGAAACTTCCGTGTGCAGCCACAAGCTATTATGGGCTCTAGCATAGTTGACTAAGTCGTGCGAACTCTTACAGTGGTAGACTAGCAGATGTAGGGGATGTAGGTGGTACGGTCTACCCGATCGTAAGGTGCTAGCGCTTCTGAAAGACTATGTCTCGGTCATCCGTTTTCTCAAACACCATGTAGTGCGAGAAACCCAACGGAGGCGATCGAGTCTTGTGGGGAAAAGTGCGCAAACCTCTGCAGAGTGTATGAACTAATCATGATTAGCCGTGTCCCCGGTTATGGACATCTTGAGTATCTAGTACCTGGATTATCATGTGAATCTCATCATGTTACTTTAAATGAATATTGTTGGGTTTTAATGATGACGCTTAATTGGGATTGAGAATGTTGTCAACCATTCTCAATGTTTAACAACCACCATGATAGTTAAATAAAATTTATTCCTTTATAGTAGGGAAAAATTGGCTTTTCGCAAAACCCTTATAACCGTAGAGCTTTTCCACCAGCCATATATGCATGTAGTGATAGCCATTATTCATCATTCTCTATGGTGTGAATTTGCCAGTACATTCAATGTACTGACCCTCTGTGGCTGCAATGTCTCATGTTGCAGGATTTTCTTATGACGAGTAAGTGATACGTTAGGGTTACGATTTCTACACTCAACTTTGCCGTTGGTGATGGGAATCCACAACCTTGTTACTTCCGCTATTTGGATTGAGGTAATAGTATTTACGTTACATATACATGTGATTTACCTCTGTTATAAATCCTCGAGTACTGTGTGTGTCAGCATACCGATCCAGGGATGACACTTAAGCACAGAGACTTGATCCATTCGGGTCGGGTCGCTACAACGATGGTATCAGAGCACATGTTGACTATAGGACGTGACCCTAGAAACCAGCAAGCCCATAGGAAAGATCTTTCTCTAAAACTTTACTTTTCAAAAAGACCTTTTACCTCTCTTCTCTTGTGAGCTTATTCAAAAATTCCCTTTAGTGAGACCATGTTGGGGAACGTAGCAATAATTCAAAATTTTCCTACGTGTCACCAAGATCAATCTATGGAGTCATCTAGCAACGAGGGAGGAGTGGATCTACATACCCTTGTAGATCGCGCGCGGAAGCGTTCAAGAGAACGGGGTTGATGGAGTCGTACTCGTCGTGATCCAAATGACCGATGATCCTAGCGCCGAACGGACGGCACCTCCGCGTTCAACACACGTACGGAGCAGTGACATCTCCTCCTTCTTGATCCAGCAAGGGGGGGAGGAGAGGTTGATGGAGATCCAGCAGCACGACGGCGTGGTGGTGGAAGTAGCGGGATTCCAACAGGGCTTCGCCAAGCACTGCGGGAGGAGGGAGATGTGTCATGGGAGGGAGAGGGAGGCGCCAGGGCTTAGGTGTTGCTGCCCTCCCTTCCCCCCACTATATATAGGGCCAAGGGAGAGGGGGGGGGGCGCAGCCTTGGCCCTTCCTCCAAGGAAGGGTGCGGCCGGGGAGGAGTCCATCCTCCCCAAGGCACCTAGGAGGTGCCTTCCCCCTTTAGGACTCTTCCTTTCCCTTATCTCTTGGCGCATGGGCCTCTTGGGGCTGGTGTCCTTGGCCCATATAGGCCAAGGCGCACACCCCTACAGCCCATGTGGCCCCCGGGGCAGGTGGACCCTCTTGGTGGACCCCCGGACCTCTTTCGGCACTCCCGGTACAATACAGATAATGCGCGAAACTTTTCCGGGGACCAAAACAAGACTTCCCATATATAAATCTTTACCTCCGGACCATTCCGGAACTCCTCGTGACGTCCAGGATCTCATCCGGGACTCCGAACAACTTTCAGGTTACCGCATACTAATATCTCTATAACCCTAGCGTCACCGAACCTTAAGTGTGTAGACCCTACGGGTTCGGGAACCATGCAGACATGACCGAGACGTTCTCCGGTCAATAACAAACAACGGGATCTGGATACCCATGTTGGTTCCCACATGTTCCACGATGATCTCATCGGATGAACCACGATGTCGAGGATTCGATCAATCCCGTATTCAATTCCCTTTGTCTAGCGGTATTGTACTTGCCCGAGATTCGATCGTCGGTATCCGATACCTTGTTCAATCTCGTTACCGGCAAGTCTCTTTACTCGTTCCGTAACACATCATTCCCGTGATCAACTCCTTGATCACATTGTGCACATTATGATGATGTCCTACCGAGTGGGCCCAGAGATACCTCTCCGTTTACACGGAGTGACAAATCCCAGTCTCGATTCGTGCCAACCCAACAGACACTTTCGGAGATACCTGTAGTGTACCTTTATAGCCACCCAGTTACGTTGTGACGTTTGGCACACCCAAAGCACTCCTACGGTATCCGGGAGTTGCACAATCTCATGGTCTAAGGAAACGATACTTGACATTAGAAAAGCTTTAGCATACGAACACATGATCTTATGCTAGGCTTAGGATTGGGTCTTGTCCATCACATCATTCTCCTAATGATGTGATCCCGTTATCAACGACATCCAATGTCCATGGCCAGGAAACCGTAACCATCTATTGATCAACGAGCTAGTCAACTAGAGGCTTACTAGGGACATGGTGTTGTCTATGTATCCACACATGTATCTGAGTTTCCTATCAATACAATTATAGCATGGATAATAAACGATTATCATGAACAAGGAAATATAATAATAATAACTAATTTATTATTGCCTCTAGGGCATATTTCCAACAGTCTCCCACTTGCACTAGAGTCAATAATCTAGTTCATATCGTCATGTGATTAACACTCACAGGTCACATCGCCATGTGACCAATATCCAAAGAGTTTACTAGTGTCACTAAACTAGTTCACATCATCATGTGATTAAGACACAATGAGTTCTGGGTTTGATCATGTTTTGCTTGTGAGAGAGGTTTTAGTCAACGGGTCTGCAACATTCAGATCCGTATGTACTTCGCAAATCTCTAGGTCATATTATAAATGCTGCTTCCACGCTCCACTTGGAGCTATTCCAAATGGTTGCTCCACTATACGTATCCGGTTTGCTACTCAGAGTCATTCGGATAGGTGTTAAAGCTTGCATCGATGTAACCCTTTACGCCGAACTCTTTATCACCTCCATAATCGAGAAACATGTCCTTATTACTCCAAGGACAATTTTTGACCGCTATCTAGTGATCCACTCCTGGATCACCTTTGTACCCTCTTGCCAGACATGTGGCAAGGCACACATCAGGTGCGGTACTTAGCATGGCATACCGTATAGAGCCTATGACAAAAGCATAGGGGACGACCTTCGTCCTTCCTCTTTCTTCTGCCGTGGTCGAGCTTTAAGTCTTAACTTCATACCTTACAACTCAGGCAAGAACTCCTTCTTTGGCTGATCCATCTTGAACACCTTCAAGATCATGTCAAGGTATGTGCTCATTTGAAAGTACCATTAAGCGTTTTGATCTATCCTTATAGATCTTGATGCTCAATGTTCAAGTAGCTTAATCCAGGCTTTCATTGAAAAACACTTTCCAAATAACCCTATATGCTTTCCAGAAATTCTACATCATTTCTGATCAACAATGTGTCAACAACATATACTCATCAGAAATTCTATAGTGCTCCCACTCACTTCTTTGGAAATACAAGTTTCTCATAAACTTTGTATACACCCAAAATCTTTGATCATCTCATCAAAGCATACATTCCAACTCCGAGATGCTTACTCCAGTCCTTAGAAGGATTGCTGGAGCTTTGTATACTTATTAGCATCTTTCAGGATTGACAAAACCTTCCGGTTGTATCACATACAACCTTTCCTCAAGAAAGTCGTCGAGGAAACAATGTTTTGACATCCTATCTGCAAGATTTCATAAATAATGCAGTAATCGCCAATATAATTCCAACAGACTCTTAGCATCTCTACGAGTGAGAAAGTCTCATCGCAGTCAACTCCTAGAACTTGTCGGAAAACATCTTAACGACAAGTCGAGCTTTCTTAATGGTGATACTTACCATCATTGTCCGTCTTCCTGTTAAAATCCATATGTACCTAATAGCCTTACGACCATCAAGTAGTTCTTCCAAAGTCTACACTTTGTTTTCATACCTGGATCCTATCTCGGATTTTATGGCCTTGAGCCATTTATCGGAATCCGGGCCCATCATCGCTTCTCCATGGCTCGTAGGTTCATTGTTGTCTAGCAACATGACTTCCAAGACAGGATTACGTACCACTCTGAAGTAGTACGCATCCTTGTCATCCCACGAGGTTTGGTAGTGACTTGATCTGAAGTTTCATGATCACTATCATAAGCTTCCACTTCAATTGGTGTAGGTGCCACAGGAACAACTTCCTGTGCCCTGCCACACACTAGTTGAAGAGACGGTTCAACAACCCCATCAAGTCTCCACCATCCTCCCACTCAATTCTTTCGAGAGAAACTTTTCCTCGAGAAAGGACCTGATTCTAGAAACAATCCCTTATTGCTTTCGGATCTGAGACAGGAGGTATACCCAACTGTTTTGGGAGTCCTATGAAGATGCATTTATCCGCTTTGGGTTTGAGCTTATCAGCCTGAAACCTTTTTCACATAAGCGTCGCAGCCCCAAACTTTTAAGAAATGACAACTTAGGTTTCTCTAAACCATAGTTCATACGGTGTCATCTCATCAGAATTACGTGGTGCCCTATTTAAAGTGAATGCGGTTGTCTCTAATGCCTAACCCATAAACTATCGTGGTAATTCGATAAGAGACATCATGGTATGCATCATATTCAATAGGGTGCAGTTATGATGTTCGGACACACCATCACACTATGGTGTTCCAGGCTGTATTAGTTGTGAAATAATTTCCACAATGTCTTAATTCTGTGCCAAACTCGTAGTTCAGATATTCATCTCTATGATCATATCATAGATATTCTTGTCACGACGATCTTTCAACTTCACCGTAAAATTACTTGAACCTTTCAATAATTCAGACTCATGATTCATCAAGTAAATATACTCAACATCTACTCAAATCATCTGTGAAGTAAGAACATAATGATATCCACTACACGCCTCAGCACTCATTGGACTGCACACATCAAAATGTATTACTTCCAACAAGTTGCTTTCTAGTTCCATTTTACTGAAAACGAGGCTTTCAGTCATCTTGCCCATGTGGTATGATTTGCATGTCTCAAGTGATTCAAAATCAAGTGAGTCCAAACGATCCATCTTCATGGAGTTTCTTCATGCATATATGCCAATAGACATGGTTCGCATGTCTCAATCTTTTTTTCAAAAACGAGTGAGTCCAAAGATCCATCAACATGGAGCTTCTTCATGCGTTTTATACCGATATGAGTTACGTGGCAGTGCCACAAGTAGGTGGTACTATCATTACTATCTTATATCTTTTGGCATGAACATGTGTATCACTACGATCGAGATTCAATAAACCATTCATTTTAGGTGCAAGACCATTGAAGGTATTATTCAAATAAACAGAGTAACCATTATTCTCCTTAAATGAATAACCGTATTGCGATAGACATAATCCAATCATATCTATGCTCAACGCAAACACCAATCTTGATGGTAGAGGGAGCGTACGATATTTGATCAACCTTGGAAATACTTCCAACACATATCGTCATCTCACCTTTAGCTAGTCTCCGTTTATTCCGTAGCTTTTATTTCGAGTTACTAACACTTAGCAACCGAACTAGTATCTAATACCCTGGTGCTACTAGGAGTACTAGTAAAGTACACATTAACATAATGTATATCCAATATACTTCTATCGACAGCCTTCTCATCTACCAAGTATCTAGGGTAATTCTGCTCCAGTGGCTGTTCCCCTTATTACAGAAGCACTTAGTCTCGGGTTTGGGTTCAACCTTGGGAGTATCCCTTCTTGCCCTTGCCCTTCTTGAAACTAGTGGTTTCACCAACCATCAACAATTGATGCTCCTTCTTGATTTCTACTTTTGTGGTGTCAGACATCGCGAATATCTCAAGGATCATCATATATGTCCCCGATACATTATAGTTCATCACGAAGCTCTAGCAGTTTGGTGGTAATGACTTCGGAGAAACATCAATATCTCATCTGGAAGATCAACTCCCACGCGATTCAGATGATTGTTGTACTCAGACAATCTGAGCACAAGCTCAACAATTGAGCTTTTCTCCTTAGTTTGTAGGCTAAGAAAATCGTCGGAGGTCTTATACCTCTTGACGTGGGCACGAGCCTGAAATCCCAATTTCAGCCCTCGAAACATCTCATATGTTTCGCGACGTTTCAAAATGTCTTCGGTGCCTCAACTCTAAACCGTTTAACTGAACTACCACGTAGTTATCAAAATGTGTATGTCAGATGTTCGCAACATCCACAGATGACGTTCGAGGTTCAGCACACTGAGCGGTGCATTAAGGACATAAGCCTTCTATGAAGCAATGAGGACAATCCTCAGTTTACGGACCTAGTCCGCATAATTGCTACTATCATCTTTCAACTAAATTTCCTCTAGGAACATATCCAAACAGTAGAACTGAAGCGCGAGCTACGACATAATTTGCGAAGACCTTTTGACTATGTTCAGGATAATTAAGTTCATCTTATGAACTCCCACTCAGATAGACATCCCTCTAGTCATCTAAGTGATTACATGATCCGAGTCAACTAGGCCGTGTCCGATCATCACGTGAGACGGACTAGTCAACATCGGTGAACATCTTCATGTTGATCGTATCTTCTATACGACTCATGTTCGAACTTTCGGTCTCTTGTGTTCCGAGGCCATGTCTGTACATGCTAGGCTCGTCAAGTCAACCTAAGTGTTTCACGTGTGTAAATCTGTCTTACACCCGCTGTATGTGAACGTTAGAATCTAACACCCGATCATCACGTGGTGCTTCGAAACAACGAACTGTCGCAACGGTGCACAGTTAGGGGGAACACTTTCTTGAAATTATTATGAGGGATCATCTTATTTACTACCGTCGTTCTAAGTAAACAAGATGCAAAAACATGATAAACATCACATGCAATCAAATAGTGACATGATATGGCCAATATCATATTGCTCCTTTTGATCTCCATCTTCGGGGCTCCATGATCATTATCGTCACCGGCATGACACCATGATCTCCATCATCATGATCTCCATCATCGTGTCTTCATGAAGTTGTCTCGCCAACTATTACTTCTACTACTACAGCTAACGGTTATCAATAAAGTAAAGTAATTACATGACGTTTATGTTGACACGCAGGTCATAAATAAATAAAGACAACTCCTATGGCTCCTGCCGGTTGTCATACTCATCGACATGCAAGTCGTGATTCCTATTACAAGAACATGATCAATCTCATACATCACATATCATTCATCACATTCTTCTTGGCCATATCACATCGCATAGCATACCCTGCAAAAACAAGTTAGACGTCCTCTAATTGTTGTTTGCATGTTTTACGTGGCTGCTATGGGTTTCTAGCAAGAACGTTTCTTACCTACTAAAAAACCACAACGTGATATGCCAATTGCTATTTACCCTTCATAAGGACCCTTTTCATCGAATCTGATCCGACTAAAGTGGGAGAGACATACACCCGCTAGCCACCTTATGCAACTAGTGCATGTCAGTCGGTGGAACCAGTCTCGCGTAAGAGTACGTGTAAGGTCGGTCCGGGCCGCTTCATCCCACAATGCCACCGAATCAAGATTGGACTAGTAACGGTAAGCATATTGAACAATATCAACGCCCACAACTACTTTGTGTTCTACTCGTGCATAGAAACTACGGATAAACCTAGCTCATGATGCCACTGTTGGGGAACGTAGCAATAATTCAAAATTTTCCTACGTGTCACCAAGATCAATCTATGGAGTCATCTAGCAACGAGGGAGGATTGGATCTACATACCCTTGTAGATCGCGTGCGGAAGCGTTCAAGAGAACGGGGTTGATGGAGTCGTACTCGTCGTGATCCAAATGACCGATGATCCTAGCGCCGAACGGACGGCACCTCCGCGTTCAACACACGTACGGAGCAGCGACGTCTCCTCCTTCTTGATCCAGCAAGGGGGGAGGAGAGGTTGATGGAGATCCAGCAGCACGACGGCGTGGTGGTGGAAGTAGCGGGATTCCAACAGGGCTTCGCCAAGCACTGCGGGAGGAGGGAGATGTGTCATGGGAGGGAGAGGGAGGCGCCAGGGCTTAGGTGTTGCTGCCCTCCCTTCCCCCCACTATATATAGGTCCAAGGGAGAGGGGGGGGGGGCGCAGCCTTGGCCCTTCCTCCAAGGAATGGTGCGGCCAGGGAGGAGTCCATCCTCCCCAAGGCACCTAGGAGGTGCCTTCCCCCTTTAGGACTCTTCCTTTCCCTTATCTCTTGGCGCATGGGCCTCTTGGGGCTGGTGTCCTTGGCCCATATAGGCCAAGGCGCACACCCCTACAGCCCATGTGGCCCCCGGGGCAGGTGGACCCTCTTGGTGGACCCCCGGACCCCTTTCGGCACTCCCGGTACAATACCGATAATGCGCGAAACTTTTCCGGCGACCAAAACAAGACTTCCCATATATAAATCTTTACCTCCGGACCATTCCGGAACTCCTCGTGACGTCCGGGATCTCATCCGGGACTCCGAACAACTTTCAGGTTACCGCATACTAATATCTCTATAACCCTAGCGTCACCGAACCTTAAGTGTGTAGACCCTACGGGTTCGGGAACCATGCAGACATGACCGAGACGTTCTCCGGTCAATAACAAACAACGGGATCTGGATACCCATGTTGGTTCCCACATGTTCCACGATGATCTCATCGGATGAACCACGATGTCGAGGATTCGATCAATCCCGTATTCAATTCCCTTTGTCTAGCGGTATTGTACTTGCCCGAGATTCGATCGTCGGTATCCGATACCTTGTTCAATCTCGTTACCGGCAAGTCTCTTTACTCGTTCCGTAACACATCATCCCGTGATCAACTCCTTGATCACATTGTGCACATTATGATGATGTCCTACCGAGTGGGCCTAGAGATACCTCTCCGTTTACACGGAGTGACAAATCCCAGTCTTGATTCGTGCCAACCCAACAGACACTTTCGGAGATACCTGTAGTGTACCTTTATAGCCACCCAGTTTCGTTGTGACGTTTGGCACACCCAAAGCACTCCTACGGTATCCGGGAGTTGCACAATCTCATGGTCTAAGGAAATGATACTTGACATTAGAAAAGCTTTAGCATACGAACTACACGATCTTTGTGCTAGGCTTAGGATTGGGTCTTGTCCATCACATCATTCTCCTAATGATGTGATCCCGTTATCAACGGCATCGAATGTCCATGGCCAGGAAACCGTAACCATCTATTGATCAACGAGCTAGTCAACTAGAGGGTTACTAGGGACATGGTGTTGTCTATGTATCCACACATGTATCTGAGTTTCCTATCAATACAATTATAGCATGGATAATAAACGATTATCATGAACAAGGAAATATAATAATAATAACTAATTTATTATTGCCTCTAGGGCATATTTCCAACAGACCATACCCCCTTTTCCCTTTTGACCTCATAAAGATTCAACTGACGAGACCACTCCAAGAAGTACAAGATATCAGACAACCGAGACCATTCGGAATGAAGGGGATTTTACCATACATTATGATAATGGAAACTACAACGGTTGAAGACTCCGAAGACTAGGAGAAATTGAAGGCTCTGTAGAATTTCCAGATTTAGTATGACCTAGGAAGGCTACCCTTATGGAACTTGGCAGACTATGGAAGATGTCAATACCCGAGATCAAGGTGTATCGGAGAAAGACTGAAACAAGGAGTATGAGAACTCGAAGTTTTGTCAAAGAAGACCCTAAGGCAGGAGATATCAACTATGGAATGATAGCTCATGGGAATGACAAGAGCAGAAACATGGTTATCCGTGATGTCATCGCCCGCTGATGCTATTGTCACCGTGCTGTTAAGGATGCATTTCTTCAGAATGGATTTGATGGAACAAGGCTGATGGAGCACCTATTATTAAGATGAAGTTTTAACCTTAGCTAGTGTATCACCAGGATCTGGAGTGTTACATCGAGAAGTTAAGGTGGAGCTCCATGAAGCCGTATTAGACAAGGAAGCATTTCGTGAAGAACTCAGGAACCAAAAGATGAAAGTAGCCAAGCTGGAGGAGCTACAACCTCGAGATACCGGAGATTTGTCAGGAACTGAAGGACAGTATGACCATGGTTCATGTGAAGGATGTTGAAACCAGAAGTTTGGAACGCAACTCCAGAATATTAAAGGACGTCACAAGAGACTTCGCGTCAACAGAGTTGATCTGGCAAAAGAACTTGAGAAAGACAAGCATGATCGGAATAAGCCATTGGAGGCATGAACAAGGCTTGAAGAGTTTGGAGAGTTGAAGATTTATTGACCTTTTGAAGACCAAACCCCTTTTATACACCTACGTTAGATGCGACGATTGTGAGCTGTCATTTGTTTGATGTTTTCGACAGCCACAATAAAATCTGTCTTTTCAAAACTTTTGTTTGTATTGTGTGTATCCCTCTCTACCTCTCTTATCTCACCCCAAACCCATGGACCCAATAGAGGATGAATGAAGATGAGCTTATATTTTCTGGACCGATGAGTCAATTGGAGACGGACCAATGGATTCAGAACATGGAGGATCACATGAAGAATAAACCTATAGCCGGAAAGGATATGACCCAGCATGCTCTTCAGTGCTTTGAAAGAGGTGCTGCTACTTGGTGGAGGATGCACCAAACCATCAAGGGATGGCAAGGAGTAACCACTTGGAAAGAATTTAAGTTGACTTTGCTAAAGCCTCGGCTTGTGTCCCAGAAGCTGAAGCCTTATGGAAAGGATATGAAGAAACCTTGTGCATGCAAGATTTGTGGAGAAATCGGACACACCCATAAAGAAGACAAGGATGAATGCCCTAATTGTGAAGGAAGTCACCCAGTTGAAGAATGCCCAATTAGGCAGATTACTTGTTTCTTGTGTGAAGGGACTACCCACTACCCTGCTCAGTGTCACATTTACCCCATGGTACAAAGAACCATCCAGCAGAAGAAAGAAGTAAAGAAAGGACCCCTCATGGAAATTTTAGAAGAAGCTGTGATGGAGGACACACCTAAAGAAGACCCGAGTAAACCCTGCACTAAGTCTTGCTATTCATGTGGAGAAGAAGGACACATCTCCCAAAATTGTTTGAATGGGGATCTAGTAGAATTCCCGACAGAGGAAGTAGAGTATGACCCACAGGAAATAGAAGCCCTGATTGGAATGGAAAGGTCCAGGAAGAGAAGCAGATTGGATTCCAGGAAGGACCTGAGTCATATCACCTGTTACAGGTGCAAGGAGTCAGGGCACTACCTCAACAGTTGCCCAAAAAGGAAACCTCGAGACTTGTCAGAAGTAATATGTTTTAGTTGTAATGGAGTAGGGCACCTTGCCAGAGAATGCCCCACGGAGAAGGAAACTTGTGCTAGATAGTTGAGTTTGCAACAAAAGAAATGGAGTAGTAGAAGTGAGAACATTCTCTTTTATATTGAGGTGCTGAGTTGAGACATGTAATGGAAAAGCGAGAGATTGTGAACATTTGAGAAGGAATAAAGTTAGCATCGTTGGTACTGATATGGATTTTATGAGTTGTTACTCTATGAAGAAGAATTTTGGCCATTCTGAGGATATGAGAAATATGGTCTATGGAAGAATTGTGCATTTTAAGGGTGGTAGTACCCTGTAAGAACCCTTGACCTCTGGAAAACATAAGGATACTCCATTGAGTGGATTTCGGACAAAATGAATACGAGTTTTCTCTCGATATGCGTGATACCCCAAGAGTATGTGGGATGAAGTTGGAGACCGTCAGTTGTTGGACCAAGTGTGATCAAGGAGTCAGAAGAGAATGTTAAGTTGATTCGAGATAGACTGAAGGTAGCTCAGTCCAGGCAGAAGAGTTATGCAGACAAAAAAAACGCAAGGAGGTAGTCTATGAAATTGGAGATAGAGCTTGTCTTCGTGTGATCCCTCTCCGAGGAGTTAAACGATTTGGAGTTAAGGGACAGTTAGCCCCGAGATTTGTAGGACCATACCGAGTTTTGGAGCATATGGGAGAAGTGGCCAACAACTTGGAGTCACCCGAAGGACTGTCAGGAGTTCATGACATGTTTCACGTTTTCCAGTTGAAGAAGTGTCATGCAGAGATGGCCAATATTCCCCTGTAAGGATGCTTGACCCTGGAAAGGATAATGATGTTCCATGAAGTGGAATATGGACTTCATAAGTATAAGTTTTTAACTCGGTATGTGGGATATTCCACGAGGATGAAGAGATGAATTACTATTGGATATATAGGAGGTATGATGTTGGAACTATGGATGAATGGAAACTCCATGATGAGTCTGAGTAATCATGTCCTAGTTTGGTGCCAATAGAAGGAAGGAAGACAATACAATTAGATGGATTTAAGAATACTAGGAAGTTGGAAGTTGGAATAATGATCAGTTGCCCGATGATAAGTTCAAGGACTACAAGTGATGAGATGGGCCATAACCCACATGCCCCAGGACCTACCAAGAAGCAAGCCCATTTTTGCTGAAAAACCCCGGAGGAAGATACGACGTTTATCGATAGACGATCTTATAGGAATTACGCAAAACCTGAGAGTTGTGAAGGAACGATAGATGGTTGTTTGGCTTGCAGAATCTATGGATTTATCCGAACTTCGTTCATCGACAAGAGAAATTCTGCAATGCTTGTGAGGATGACCGAGTGTTAGTATGCGAGATTCGCTAAACTATATACATGGTAATGATTTGGGTGCGGGATGGATTGATCACCATACCGACTTACTCTTATTATTCGCCTTGCTATATGGGATGGTAAATCTGAGTGACTTACCCATAGTAGAGAGACGGCGATATTAAACCTTGTTAAACCTTAGAATGGTATAAAATTTTCCCTTGTACATGGCAGCTTTTGCCAACCGTAGGTTATACGGTGAGGATCAACCAGACCCATTTCGTGCAGGAGAAACCCTAAATTGTTAACCACCATGAGATATCGATAGTTAGTTAGTATTGGCGCCAGACCCGTCAGCTAAGAAGACCCAGTCTCGGAATAACCTTACCAGGATGAAAGTACAGAAGAATTGAGGAAAAGGTTATGCCGCTGCCGGAAGAGCCAGATAAGGAATTATCCTAAAGATCTCAGAAGACCGACACTGTCAAGAATAAAGGATGGAGTATATGAGTTCCGAGGGAACCGTAACCATGCTTCTAAGGGTGGTAGCACCCGAGACCCCAGAGACGATCGATGGATTTTGAGAAGACCCCGAACTTAACCTATTTCTTTCTAGCCTCTCCGAATCTCGAGGACGAGATTCATTTTAAGGGTGGTAGGTTTGTAACATCCCAAAATTCTAAATTTTGGAATGTTATAATAAATAGATAGATTTGACTCATTGTTTGATTGATTGTCTGGAAGTGAGTGACTTCGAAACTTTTGAAAGTTAAATGAGAGGGAATAAAAGGACTTTCCCAAACTATCATATTTGCTTTCTGATCTCCATGAATTCAAATTCCTTTCAAATACAAAACCCTTGAGCGAAGATGATATGACTTCTTCCATTTAATTAAATGAAAGGGTATTTGAAAATAATTGAATTTCATTTGGAAATATTTCAATTCATAAACTTCATGCAGCTCATGATTTTCATGAGAGAAGATAAAATGACTTCTTCAAATTATATGAAATATGAGTTGGGAGTTTCAAAGAATTAAATTCAAAGTTCTTTTGAATTTATTTTCAATTTGGATTTATTTGAGTTTTATTCAAATTGTTTTTCTCCAAAAATAAAATACATGGAAAATAGGATAACATGATTCCCTACAGTAGAAAATTGGAGAAAAATTAATTTGAAATCATTTGGTATTTTTAAATTGATTTTTGTTGGATTTTATTAGACCAGTAGCACTCTTTGAATTATTAGAATTTTTGTGAATTTTATTTAATGCTAGGAAAATGTTCATGTTGTAGACAATCTTTTTCTAAAAATTTTGATATATTATATGCTTATATAATATTTTTAGTTATTTGGTTTTTATTATTTTAGTTCTTTGAAAAAAATGTTTAAAAAAAGGTTTCCCTTGCCGACTGGGCCGGCCCAGCCGAAGCCAGGCCACGGCACAGCCCATGCCCCTCGCCGAACTCCGCGCCGCGCTTGCCCCTCGCCCACGCCTTGCGCCTCCTCTCCCTCCTTAAATAGCGGAGCACCGGGCCCCCGACGCCGCGCCCTTGATCCCGCTCCTCCCCGCATCGCCGCAACCGCCGCCTCTGCCGCTGCTTGCTGCTCGTCGCCGCTGCCGCTTTGCTTCGCCGTGTCGCGCCGCTGCTACGCCGGTGCAGCACTCCGCCGCCGCGCCGCTGCTCTGCTGCGTCGCCTGCCGCCGCTGCCGCATCACTTCGCCGGAGTCGCCGTCTTGCCGCGCCGCCCGCCGGAGCTAACCGCCGCCGCCGCCGGACTTTTTTCATTGAACCGGTATAAACCGAGTTAACCTACCCCGGTTTTTCTTCGGTTTTATATATATAGATCGGTTTTTCTTTTAGAACGGTTTTATATATTTAGTTTAGTTTATTTTGCGAGCGTTCACCAGTTAGGCCTCTTAGTGAACGGTTTTCTTCGAATATGCCTCTGTAGCGAACGTTCATTAGATAGGTTTTTCTTTTCTTTTTAATTTCGTCCAGGGACCTATATGTGAGGATTTTCTTTACAGATCAGCCCCTGGTTTTCAAACGACTATAACTTTTTACTCGTTAGTCCAAATTCAACAAAACCAATGCCCACTTCTTCGTTACGATCTCATCTATCTATTAAAACAACTTAAACATGTTTTTGAAAGGTTTAAAATTTGAATTAGATCAGATTTGAATTCAAACTTCGTTTGATCATAACTTGAGTTTCGTAGCTCCGTTTGAGTTGATTCTTTTTGCAAATCGAAGCTCTTGACCTAAACCTTCTGATAAGGCCAAATTCACATAATTTTGGTACTGTTAGAAATAGTTTTATGTTTCAAGAGTTATTTGCTTGGTTTTGAAGTTTTCCGAATCATCTTCTTCGTTCTTTCTGATCATTTGAGTGATTGCTTATGTGTGGTTACTATTGCTTGCTTACGATAGATTGACTGGAGTGAGACGAGTAGATCTATCAAGAGTTTTGATTGCGAATCATCTTCGTCAACATTGCAGGCAAGTTCACACCTTGATCATATTCCTTTCGCCCAGTTTTTATGCATTAGTTTCATCCTCAAACATTGCATGATTAGGATCTAATTAAATTGTGGGATGGAAAGTAGTTGAGGTAGTACCTATTACCTGTTTATTATCAAACCTTTGGGAGTTACTTCTATGTTTGCCTATTATGCCATGCTATGCTAGTAGACGTGGATTGGGTGAGTGATATCCATGACAGATGTGAGTTTTGTTAATTCAATGGTTTATCTAAGGTGGCAACTTAAACACACATCTGGGTGGATTGAGGTACCTGGGTATTCCCGGATTGCCTGTCTAGGCACCGGGGTAGACCAGGATTGCCTGTTTTTTTATGGACCGCCACCCAGGCTCAAAGGGATCATGAGACTATTCATACTAGAAACTTCCGTGTGCAGCCACAAGCTATTATGGGCTCTAGCATAGTTGACTAAGTCGTGCGAACTCTTACAGTGGTAGACTAGCAGATGTAGGGGATGTAGGTGGTACGGTCTACCCGATCGTAAGGTGCTAGCGCTTCTGAAAGACTATGTCTCGGTCATCCGTTTTCTCAAACACCATGTAGTGCGAGAAACCCAACGGAGGCGATCGAGTCTTGTGGGGAAAAGTGCGCAAACCTCTGCAGAGTGTATGAACTAATCATGATTAGCCGTGTCCCCGGTTATGGACATCTTGAGTATCTAGTACCTGGATTATCATGTGAATCTCATCATGTTACTTTAAATGAATATTGTTGGGTTTTAATGATGACGCTTAATTGGGATTGAGAATGTTGTCAACCATTCTCAATGTTTAACAACCACCATGATAGTTAAATAAAATTTATTCCTTTATAGTAGGGAAAAATTGGCTTTTCGCAAAACCCTTATAACCGTAGAGCTTTTCCACCAGCCATATATGCATGTAGTGATAGCCATTATTCATCATTCTCTATGGTATGAATTTGCCAGTACATTCAATGTACTGACCCTCTGTGGCTGCAACGTATCATGTTGCAGGATTTTCTTACGACGAGTAAGTGATACGTTAGGGTTACGATTTCTACACTCAACTTTGCCGTTGGTGATGGGAATCCACAACCTTGTTACTTCCGCTATTTGGATTGAGGTAATAGTATTTACGTTACATATGCATGTGATTTACCTCTGTTATAAATCCTCGAGTACTGTGTGTGTCAGCGTACCGATCTAGGGATGACACTTAAGCACAGAGACTTGATCCATTCAGGTCGGGTCGCTACAAGATGGTATCAGAGCACATGTTGACTATAGGACGTGACCCTAGAAACCAGCAAGCCCATAGGAAAGATCTTTCTCTAAAACTTTACTTTTCAAAAAGACCTTTTACCTCTCTTCTCTTGTGAGCTTATTCAAAAATTCCCTTTAGTGAGACCATGTTGGGGAACGTAGCAATAATTCAAAATTTTCCTACGTGTCACCAAGATCAATCTATGGAGTCATCTAGCAACGAGGGAGGAGTGGATCTACATACCCTTGTAGATCGCGCGCGGAAGCGTTCAAGAGAACGGGGTTGATGGAGTCGTACTCGTCGTGATCCAAATGACCGATGATCCTAGCGCCGAACGGACGGCACCTCCGCGTTCAACACACGTACGGAGCAGTGACATCTCCTCCTTCTTGATCCAGCAAGGGGGGGAGGAGAGGTTGATGGAGATCCAGCAGCACGACGGCGTGGTGGTGGAAGTAGCGGGATTCCAACAGGGCTTCGCCAAGCACTGCGGGAGGAGGGAGATGTGTCATGGGAGGGAGAGGGAGGCGCCAGGGCTTAGGTGTTGCTGCCCTCCCTTCCCCCCACTATATATAGGTCCAAGGGAGAGGGGGGGGGGGCGCAGCCTTGGCCCTTCCTCCAAGGAATGGTGCGGCCAGGGAGGAGTCCATCCTCCCCAAGGCACCTAGGAGGTGCCTTCCCCCTTTAGGACTCTTCCTTTCCCTTATCTCTTGGCGCATGGGCCTCTTGGGGCTGGTGTCCTTGGCCCATATAGGCCAAGGCGCACACCCTTACAGCCCATGTGGCCCCCGGGGCAGGTGGACCCTCTTGGTGGACCCCCGGACCCCTTTCGGCACTCCCGGTACAATACCGATAATGCGCGAAACTTTTCCGGCGACCAAAACAAGACTTCCCATATATAAATCTTTACCTCCGGACCATTCCGGAACTCCTCGTGACGTCCGGGATCTCATCCGGGACTCCGAACAACTTTCGGGTTACCGCATACTAATATCTCTATAACCCTAGCGTCACTGAACCTTAAGTGTGTAGACCCTACGGGTTCGGGAACCATGCAGACATGACCGAGACGTTCTCCGGTCAATAACAAACAGCGGGATCTGGATACCCATGTTGGTTCCCACATGTTACACGATGATCTCATCGGATGAACCACGATGTCGAGGATTCGATCAATCCCGTATTCAATTCCCTTTGTCTAGCGGTATTGTACTTGCCCGAGATTCGATCGTCGGTATCCGATACCTTGTTCAATCTCGTTACCGGCAAGTCTCTTTACTCGTTCTGTAACACATCATCCCGTGATCAACTCCTTGATCACATTGTGCACATTATGATGATGTCCTACCGAGTGGGCCCAGAGATACCTCTCCGTTTACACGGAGTGACAAATCCCAGTCTCGATTCGTGCCAACCCAACAGACACTTTCGGAGATACCTGTAGTGTACCTTTATAGCCACCCAGTTACGTTGTGACGTTTGGCACACCCAAAGCACTCCTACGGTATCCGGGAGTTGCACAATCTCATGGTCTAAGGAAACGATACTTGACATTAGAAAAGCTTTAGCATACGAACTACATGATCTCGTGCTAGGCTTAGGATTGGGTCTTGTCCATCACATCATTCTCCTAATGATGTGATCCCGTTATCAACGACATCCAATGTCCATGGTCAGGAAACCGTAACCATCTATTGATCAACGAGCTAGTCAACTAGAGGCTTACTAGGGACATGGTGTTGTCTATGTATCCACACATGTATCTGAGTTTCCTATCAATACAATTATAGCATGGATAATAAACGATTATCATGAACAAGGAAATATAATAATAATAACTAATTTATTATTGCCTCTAGGGCATATTTCCAACAGTCTCCCACTTGCACTAGAGTCAATAATCTAGTTCATATCGTCATGTGATTAACACTCACAGGTCACATCGCCATGTGACCAATATCCAAAGAGTTTACTAGTGTCACTAAACTAGTTCACATCATCATGTGATTAAGACACAATGAGTTCTGGGTTTGATCATGTTTTGCTTGTGAGAGAGGTTTTAGTCAACGGGTCTGCAACATTCAGATCCGTATGTACTTCGCAAATCTCTAGGTCATATTATAAATGCTGCTTCCACGCTCCACTTGGAGCTATTCCAAATGGTTGCTCCACTATACGTATCCGGTTTGCTACTCAGAGTCATTCGGATAGGTGTTAAAGCTTGCATCGATGTAACCCTTTACGCCGAACTCTTTATCACCTCCATAATCGAGAAACATGTCCTTATTACTCCAAGGACAATTTTTGACCGCTATCTAGTGATCCACTCCTGGATCACCTTTGTACCCTCTTGCCAGACATGTGGCAAGGCACACATCAGGTGCGGTACTTAGCATGGCATACCGTATAGAGCCTATGACAAAAGCATAGGGGACGACCTTCGTCCTTCCTCTTTCTTCTGCCGTGGTCGAGCTTTAAGTCTTAACTTCATACCTTACAACTCAGGCAAGAACTCCTTCTTTGGCTGATCCATCTTGAACACCTTCAAGATCATGTCAAGGTATGTGCTCATTTGAAAGTACCATTAAGCGTTTTGATCTATCCTTATAGATCTTGATGCTCAATGTTCAAGTAGCTTAATCCAGGCTTTCATTGAAAAACACTTTCCAAATAACCCTATATGCTTTCCAGAAATTCTACATCATTTCTGATCAACAATGTGTCAACAACATATACTCGGGTCGGGTCGCTACAGCGCCGAAGGAGGCGGTAAAGGGGTAGGGCCTTTTCTCCTAATCGGG
Source organism: Triticum urartu (assembly GCF_003073215.2). Taxonomy (NCBI): domain Eukaryota; kingdom Viridiplantae; phylum Streptophyta; class Magnoliopsida; order Poales; family Poaceae; genus Triticum; species Triticum urartu. Next base: position 563,913,906 of record NC_053027.1, read on the forward strand.
AGATAAAGCGGCTTAGAGCCGCCACGCATCCGGTTAATTTTTGTATTTGTTTGAGGTCCTTCGGGATATCCAATTGTGACAGAGCTCGGATCTTGGCTGGATTTGCTTCAATTCCTCTACCGGATACAATGAAGCCCAAGAGCTTTCCGGCTGGAACTGAAAACGCATTTTTCCGGGTTGAGCTTGATGTCGTATGTTCGGAGGTTATCGAATGTTAGCCTCAAGTCGTCTACTAGAGATTCGACATGTCTTGTTTTAATGACCACATCATCTACGTATGCCTCCACTGTTTTGCCGATCTGGTTTGCCAGACATGTCTGAATCATGCGTTTGATATGTTGCCGGCGTTTTTGAGCCCGAAGGGCATTGTGTTGAAGCAGGAATGGGCTGTATGGTGTGATGAATGTCCGTTGCGGCTTGGTCTGACTCTGCCATCTTTATTTGATGGTAGCCGGAGTATGCGTCGAGGAAACACAACGAATCGTGTCCTGCGGTAGCGTCGATAATTTGATCGATGCGGGGGAAGGGAAGGGATCCTTTGGGCAAGCCTTGTTAAGGTCTTTGAAATCAACGCACAGGCGCCAGGATTTGTCCTTCTTTGGTACCATCACCAGGTTTGCTAGCCAGTCCGGGTGTTTTATATCTTTGATGAATCCGGCCTCCAATAGCTTGGCTAGTTCCTCTCCCATGGCCTGTCTCTTAGGTTCGGAAAAACGCCGAAGAGCCTGTTTGACTGGTTGAATCCTTTTAGGATATTTAAGCTGTGTTCGGCCAGCCTGCGTGGGATTCCTGGCATGTCTGAAGGGTGCCAGGAAAAATGTCCCAGTTCTCTCGTAGGAACTCTTGCAGTGCGGCGTCTACATCAGGGTTTAACTGTGCCCCGATGGAAGCTGTTTTATTGGGGTCCGTTGGATGGACCTGGAATTTGACTATTTCGTCCGCCGGTTTAAAGGAGGTGGACTTGGATCTTTTATCGAGTATCACATCGTCCCTATTCACCGTGGAGCGCAGCGCAGTCAGTTCCTCAGCCGCTAGGGCTTCGGATAGCGCCTCGAGGGCCAGTGCGGCTGTCTTGTTTTCGGCGCGGAGTGCTATGTCCGGATCACTAACGAGAGTGATGATTCCGTTAGGCCCGGGCATCTTGAGCTTCATGTACCCGTAATGGGGTATTGCTTGGAAGACTGTAAACGCTTCCCGCCCTAGCAGAGCATGATATCCGCTACTGAACGGGGCCACCTGGAACGTGACCTCTTCGGACGTAATTATCCGGCGTGCCGAACACCACATCTAGTGTGATTTTTCCTGTACAGCGCGCTTCCCGCTGGGGATTATTCCTCTAAAGGTTGTGCTGCTTCGCTCAATGCGGTTCCAGTCTATTTCCATTTTTTGAAGGGTTTCCTCATAAATGAGGTTATCCGCCGCTGCTCTAGCAGAGCAGGCGTAAAGATCAGCTAACATCATCAGTACCCCTCTGTTTTAATTCGAATTTGGTAAGAACGAAAGCCGTCCACTATGGACTGAGGACCAACGTCAGCGGCTGGTTGCTTACAGTTCGCTTAGCAGGAATTCGGACTGTTCACGGAATTTATGTTCATCACTTAGGTGTTAATAGTGAATAGCCATCGAGTCACTCCATGGGTTTATTGTTGCTACTTGGTAGACTTCGGCAAGGCCGGAGTGTTCTTTTTCGCATATTATTTGATGCGAAAGTCTCGAAGACTGTTAATACCGTACTGGTTTCTCTGGGGTGGCTTTCTGTGGCTTCTGGAATTAGAAGATCTTCGCCAATTTTTGCCACCTGCCGGAGTATCCAACATGCTCTAAGGCTGTGAGTTGGTGTGGCGCCCTCTGCACTGTGAATTTTACAGGGTCCATTCAAGCCATCCTTCCAGTACGGTTCCGTGCCCTGTAGAGGGCTTTTGCTTTTTGGTATTGAACCCGGGTGTCTGGCGATGATGCACCCTTTTATTTCGGACTGGGTTTGTATTCAAGGCCGGATTGTCCCAAAATTTTATTTCGGTTTTCCAGGCGCTTTCCATCGCACAGTACTTTCGTACTATGGACGCCAAGTCAGCGAAGCGTGTAATATCACGGCGACTTATGGCGTTGAGGATTCCCTTGTCCGTGCAATTATTGCAGAAGAATGAAATTGCGTCTTCCTCGCGGCAGTCCTTTATCCTGTTCATAACCAGGAGGAATCTGGCCCAGTAATGATGTACTGTTTCTTCGGGCTCTTGCCTAATTTGGGATAGATCGCTTATGTACGTGGGTGGGTGGAATCAAATCCGAAACCTCACCCAATCTGAGACCAGGGGCCAAGGAGTTTCCGAACTCGGAAGTTTGGATTCTTGGATGCGTCCAATGAATTCTAGCCCGCAGTCGTCGCACTGTCTAGCTAGTTACAGGTCTTGTAGAGATGATATCTCTCCCCTCCGTGGGTATATCTGCACGGGACTTGAGGGATCGGAGAAAGTTAAGCCGTACATAGTAGTCCTTAAAGAAATAGATGAAGGGATGGAATCGCTAGAAGGACTAGATTCAGAAAGAACTAGACTAGAAGAAAATGAAGAACGCTACCAAAAGCGGCAGGAAGAATGAATAAAAATAAAAAAAACTAGGGGATAAAGAGGAGTACGCCAATTGGTCGTAAGACATTACACGTAGCGAATCACACCTCAGTAGGGGCGGCTAGAGAATAAGAGCGCGGAGGGGCTAACGCTAATCCAGCACGCATCGCTTATATTAATACGGAGAGAGCTCCAGTTGGCATCTAGAGCTGCTCCGGAGTGTTCGATTTTCCTGAGCGTGAGGTGAACGATCGAAAGTTGACATGTCAGATTGACCCGAGAGTGTACTAGTCGTCGGCACAAGCAGCTGAACAGCGGCCATCGTGTTTACATATAGAAGGAACCCGCCCTAGCTTCGGGAAGATCTGCGTCCGACACCAAAAAGCCTTCCCTTAGATGCTATATGGAGGGAAACAGCGAAGAAAAACTATGACTTATGGAACACTGTCTTACTTGGCGATGTAGCCCGCATTTTTCCTGTATTGCGCTGACGTTGCCAATTCGCTATAGAGGCAACCTTCTTCGAATGAAAGTCACCAATGTCGGTGTCAAACACGGCCTGGCGGATCTCGGGTAGGGGGGTCCCGAACTGTGCGTCTAGGTCGGATGGTAACAGGAGGCAGGGGACACAGATGTTTTACCCAGGTTCGGGCCCTCTTGATGGAGGTAAAACCCTACGTCCTGCTTGATTAATATTGATGATATGGGTAGTACAAGAGTAGATCTACCACGAGATCAGAGAGGCTAAACCCTAGAAGCTAGCCTATGGTATGATTGTTGTTCGTCCTACGGACTAAAACTCTCCGGTTTATATAGACACCGGAGAGGGCTAGGGTTACACAGAGTCGGTTACAATGGTAGGAGATCTACATATCTGTATCGCCAAGCTTGCCTTCCACGCCAAGGAAAGTCCCTTCCGGACACGGGACGAAGTCTTCAATCTTGTATCTTCATAGTCCAGGAGTCCGACCCGGAAAGGTATAGTCCGGCCATCCGGACACTTCATTTGGAGAAGAAGATAGAGAGTTGAATCTTCTTCTTCTTGTCGTATCCCTCATTCCCTATAAATCGGCCTAGGACTCCCTCTAGCGGTGCCCTTCTGCCCTTTTTCGCGGGCTTTCTGATTTGGCCTTCTCTATTTTATTTTTTTATTCCTCACTATTGGGAACATGCTCTTAGAAATAATGATGCATCATCACACTTCTATTTATTTACAACTCAATGATTACAACTCGATACTAGAACAAATGATGACTCTATATGAATGCCTCCGGCGGTGTACCGGGATATGCAATGAACAAAGAGTGACATGTATGAAAGAATTATGAACGGTGGCTTTGCCACAAATACTATGTCAACTACATGATCATGCTAAGCAATATGACAATGATGAATGTGTCATGATGAACGGAATGGTGGAAAGTTGCATGGCAATATATCTCGGAATGGCTATGGAAATGCCATAATAGGTAGGTATGGTGGCTGTTTTGAGGAAGATATAAGGAGGTTTATGTGTGAAAGAGCGATATCATATCACGGGGTTTGGATGCACCGGCGAAGTTTGCACCAACTCTCAATGTGAGAAAGGGCAATGCACGGTACCGAAGAGGCTAGCAAGGATGGAAGGGGAAAGGGCAAGACATGGTACGAAGAGGCTAGCAAGGATGGAAGGGTGTAGAGAGTGCGTATAATCCATGGACTCAACATTAGTCATAAAGAACTCACATACTTATTGCAAAAATACTACAAGTCATCAAAAACCTCGGTACTATGCGCATGCTCCTAGGGGGATAGATTGGTAGGAAAAGACCATCGCTCGTCCCCGACCGCCACTCATAAGGAAGACAATCAAAACACCTCATGTTTCAAATTTGTTACATAACGTTTACCATACGTGCATGCTACGGGACTTGCAAACTTCAACACAAGCATTTTCTCAATTTCACAACTACTCAACTAGCACGACTTTGATATTATTACCTCCATATCTCAAAACAATCATCAAGCATCAAACTTCTCTTAGTATCAAACACTCATAGAATTACTATCTTGGATACCAGCAATTAGGATAAGCAACATTACCTCCATGTTTGTTAAGACACTACTCTAAATGTATCGAAGGAGGCATGCAGAGTTCATCGCTTGATTCTACAAAATAAAAACCCACCGTGCTCTAAAAGATATAAGTGAAGCACTAGAGCAAAACCAAAACTACTCCTCGAAAGATATAAGTGAAGATCAATGAGTGTCAGAATAATTATGCAACTATGTGAAGACTCTCTAACATTTAATAATTTCAGATCTTGGTATTTTATTCAAACAGCAAGCAAAGCAAAATAAAATGACATTCTAAGAATAGGCAAACATCATGTGAAGAAGCAAAAACTTAGGATCAACCGATAACGTAACCGATCAAACTAACCGTTTGTTGAAGAAGAAAGGTGGGATGCCAACCGGGGCATCCCCAAGCTTAGACGCTTGAGACTTCTTGAAATATTATCTTGGGATGCCTTGGGCATCCCCAAGCTTGAGCTTTTGTGTCTCCTTAATTCCTCTCATATCACGGTCTCCCTAAATCTCAAAAGCTTCATCCACACAAAACTCAACAAGGACTCGTGAGATAAGTTAGTATAAACCACATATGAAACCTTATCATACTCTACTGTAGCAAATCACTAAAATTATTATCAACATTGCATACTAAATGTCCTCTGCATATTTAATAGTCCTATCCTCAAATAGAATCATTAAAGAAGCAAACATATGCAAACAATGCAAACATAACAGCAATCTGCCTAAACAGGATAGTCTGTAAAGAATGCAGCAACATCCATACTTCCCTAGCTCCAAAAATTATGAAAGAAAATTCCCACTGTAGTAAATTTATCAGATCTTAATATGCAAAAGGTTTCAACATTTTATCACATTCTGACTTTTCTAGGGAATTATTGCAACAGCGGTAAACTTTCTGTTTTCAAACAGCAACATGTGGATCTAAAATAGGCATAGTAAAGGCTATCAATGCCACTTTTATTGAAATAAAAGATGCAAAACATTGTTCTATATAACAACAAGAAAAGCAAATCCTAACAAAATAAATTGACGCTCCAAGCAAAACACATATCATGTGGTGAATAAAAATATAGCTCCAAGTAAAGTTACCGATGAACGAAGACGAAAGAGGGGATGCCTTCCGGGGCATCCCCAAGCTGGCTCTTGGTATCCTTGAATATTACCTGTGGCCTTGGGAATCCCCACAAGCTTAGGCTCTTGCCACACTCCTTATTCCATAGTCCATCGAATCCTTAACCAAAACTTGAAAACTTCACAACACAAAACTTAATAGAAAACTCGTAAGCTCCGTTAGTATAAGTAATGAAATAGAAGAATAAATCACCACTTCAAGGATACTAGTAATGAAATCATACTTTACTTATATTGGTGTTAAACCTACTGTATTCCAACTTCTCTATGGTTTATAAACTATTTTACTAGCCATAGATTCATCAAAATAAGTAAACACACATGAAAAACAGAATCTGTCAAAAACAGAACAGTCTGTAGTAATCTGGATCAAACTTATACTTCTGGAACTCATAAAATTCTCAAATAATCTGGACCTGAGGAATTTATCTATTAATCATCTTCAAAAATAATTAACTAAATAGCACTCTCCAAATAAAAATGGCAGCAATTCTCGTGAGCGCTAAAGTTTCTGTTTTTTACAGCATGATCAACAAGACTTTCCCCAAGTCTTCCCAACGGTTCTACTTGGCACAAACACTAATTAAAAGCATAAAACCACATCTAAACAGAGGCTAGATGAATTATTTATTACTAAACAGGAAAAAAGCAAGGAACAAAAATAAAATTGGGTTGCCTCCCAACAAGCGCTATCGTTTAACGCCCCTAGCTAGGCACGATGATTTCAATGATGCTCACATAAAAGATAAGAATTGAAACATAAAGAGAGCATCATGAAGAATATGACTAGCACATTTAAGTCTAACCCACTTCCTATGCATAGGGATTTTGTGAGCAAACAACTTGTGGGAACAAGAATCAACTTGCATAGGAAGGTAAAACAAGCATAACTTCAAAACTTTAAGCACATAGAGAGGAAACTTGATATTATTGCAATTCCTACAAGCATATATTCTTCCATAACAATTTTCTGTAGCATCATGAATGAATTCAACAATATAACTATCATGTGAGGCATAATCCAATTGAAAACTAAAATCATGATGACAAGTTTCATGGATATCATTATTCTTTATAGCATACAAGTCATCACAATAATCATCATAGATAGCAACTTTGTTCTCATAATCAATTGGAACCTCTTCCGGAATAGTGGATTCATCACAAAATAAAGTCATGACCTCTCCAAATCCACTTTCATCAATATAATCATCATAAATAGGAGGCGAGATTTCATCATAATAAATTTGCTCATCAAAACTTGGGGGACAAAAAATATCATCTTCATCAAACATAGCTTCCCCAAGCTTGTGGCTTTGCATATCATTAGCATCATGGATATTCAAGGAATTCATACTAACAACATTGCAATCATGCTCATCATTCAAATATTTAGTGCCAAACATTTTAATGCATTCTTCTTCTAACACTTTGGCACAATTTTCCTTTCCATCATACTCACGAAAGATATTAAAAAGATGAAGCGTATGAGACAAACTCAATTCCAATTTTTTTATAGTTTTCTTTTATAGAACTAAACTAGTGAATAAACTAAAAGACTCGATTGCAAGATCTAAAGATATACCTTCAAGCGCTAACCTCCCCGGCAATGGCGCCAGAAAACAGGTGATGTCTACTACACAACCTTCTTCTTGTAGACGTTGTTGGGCCTCCAAGTGCAGAGGTTTGTAGGACAGTAGCAAATTTCCCTCAAGTGGATGACCTAAGGATTATCAATCCGTAGGAGGCGTAGGATGAAGATGGTCTCTCTCAAGCAAACCTGCAACCAAATAACAAAGAGTCTCTTGTGTCCCCAACACACCCAATACAGTGGTAAATTGTATAGGTGCACTAGTTCGGCGACGAGATGGTGATACAAGTGGTATATGGATAGTAGATAATAGTTTTTGTAATCTGAAATTATAAAAACAACAAGATAACTAATGATAAAAGTGAGCATAAATGGTATTGCAATGATAGGAAATAAGGCAGAGGGTTCATACTTTCGCTAGTGCAAGTTCCCTCAACAATACTAACATAATTGGATCACATAACTATCCCTCAACATGCAACAAAGAGTAACTCCAAAGTCACTAATAGCGGAGAACGAACGAAGATATTATGGTAGGGTACGAAACCACCTCAAAGTTATTCTTTCCAATCAATCCATTGGGCTATTCCTATAAGTGTCACAAACAGCCCTAGAGTTCGTACTAGAATAATACCTTAAGATACAAATCAACCAAAACCCTAATGTCACCTAGATACTCCAATGTCACCTCAAGCATCCGTGGGTATGATTATACGATATGCATCACACAATCTCAGATTCATCTATTCAACCAACACATAGGACCTCAAAGAGTGCCCCAAAGTTCTACCGGAGAATCACGATGAAAACAGGTGCCGACCCCTATGCATAGGTTCATGGGCGAAACCCGCAAGTTGATCACCAAAACATACATCAAGTGAATCACGTGGTATCCCATTGTCACCACAGATACGCACAACAAGACATACATCAAGTGTTCTCAAATCTTTAAAGACTCAATCCGATAAGAGTACTTCAAAGGGGAAACTCAATTCATGACAAGAGAGTAGAGGGGGAAGAAACATCATAGGATCCAAATATAATAGCAAAGCTCGCGATACATCAAGATCGTGTCATCTTAAGAACACGAGAGAGAGAGAGAGAGATCAAACACATAGCTACTGGTACATACCCTTAGCCCCGAGGGAGAACTACTCCCTCCTCGTCATGGAGAGCACCGGGATGATGAAGATGGCCACCGGAGAGGGATTACCCCCTCTGGCAGGGTGCCAGAACGGGTCTAGATTGGCTTTCGGTGGCTACAGAGGCTTCTAGCGGCGGAACTCCCGATCTATTGTGCTCTCGGATGTTTTTAGGGTATATGGAGATATATAGGCAGAAGAAGTACGTCAGGGGGGCCATGAGGGGCCCACGAGGGCGGAGGGCGCGCCCTAGGGGGTGGGCGTGCCCCCTACCTCGTGGCCTCCTCGAAGGTCCCCTGACGTGCACTCCAAGTCTTCTGGACTTCTTCTGGTCCAAAAATAAGTTCCTTGAAGTTTCAGATCAATTGGACTCCGTTTGATTTTCCTTTTCTTCGAAACCCTAAAACAAGGTAAAAATAGAAACTGGCACTGGGCTCTGGGTTAATAGGTTAGTCCCAAAAATGATATAAAAGTTTATAATAAAGCCCATAAACATCCAAAACAGTAGATAATATAGCATGGAGCAATCAAAAATTATAGATACGTTGGAGACATATCAGTAGGAGTCGGTCTACTTGTCTCGGACGTGATGCCTATATACATGACCATACCTAGATATTCTCATAACTATGCTCAATTCTGTCAATTGCTCAACAGTAATTTGTTTACCCACCGTGAATACTTATGCTCTTGAGAGAAGCCACTAGTGAAACCTATGGCCCCCAGGTCTATCTTCCATCATATTAATCTTGCAACACTTAGTTATTTTTATTGCCTTTTATTTTACTTTGCATCTTTATCATAAAAATACCAAAAATATTATCTTATCATATCTATCAGATCTCACTCTCGTAAGTGACCGTGTAGGGATTGACAGCCCCTTATCGCATTGGTTGCGAGGATTTATTTGTTTTTGTAGGTGCGAGGGACTCGTGCGTGGCCTCCTACTAGATTGATACCTTGGTTCTCAAAAACTGAGGGAAATACTTACGCTACTCTGCCGCATCACCCTTTCCTCTTCAAGGGAAAACCAACGCAAGTGCTCAAGAGGTAGCAGACCACACGCCAACTTCCAACCCATTCTGAGAACATTTTAATCCCACTTATAAAATAATATTTCAGAGGTGCCACGGGCGCGTGCGAGTGTGTCTGGGCTCAAAACGGACACCAAAGAGAACTGGCAGACTCGAACAGATGCATGTTTTTTGAAAAACATGCAGATGAAATGCACATGACACTAGTGCAGAACCGGGCAATAGCACCGGTTCATAAGTCCCTTTAGTGCCGGTTCCATAACCGGCACTAAAGTGTGGTCACTAAAGCCCCCCCCCCTTTAGTACCAGTTCAGCATGAACCGGTGCTAAAGGGAAACCACGTGGCACGAGCCAGCTCCGGGGGCCGGGAGCCCTTTAGTACTGGTTGGTAACACCAACCGGTACTAAATGTTTGTGGGTTTTTGTTTTATTTTGTATTTTTCAATTAAATTTGTGTTATCAATTTAATTTAGGATTGTTTTACGTTATAATGAGTTGTAGTCGTCATCATCATCATCATCATCATCATCGCATATTAATAAATAAATAAACTCTAGCTAGCTAAAAATCATTGTAGTCGTCTAATTACCACTATTTAATCATCATAGTCATTACCGCTAGCTATCTAATCATCACCAACACTCGCTAGCTTAAAGAGGAAACATTCACTTTGTAACAGAAGCAAAGATATCATCGAGTTCAACATAATCATCACCAACATCGAAGTTCAGGACACGGACATGAGACACTAATTAAGAGCATGAACTAGTGCTGCTCCCTCTCAGGTAGAATAGCATAGAACATGTATAGCTCTCCTGATTCATCATACTAGAGCATGCAGATGAATCAGTCTCCTAATCTTGGGTTGCGCTTCTCCTTGCTGCCCCCTAGTACTTCTCTGCGATCGTTAACAATTTTGCTCCAATCTTTCACTATTAAGCATTCTTTGCTTTTAAAAATCCTGAATGCACTCATGTGCAATGTAGGATATCTTGGCCGTAAGCTAACCATTGACATGTCACCTTTAGTCTCGATCCACTGAGGCACAACTGTCATCGGAAGTCCCTGTTGAAGAACATCGTATAGTAATTAATATACTAAGCAATGAAAGTTTAGCTTCAAAAATAATGTATGCAAAAGATGCACTAATTAAGGACAAATAGTTAAAATCTTACCATCTTTCGATTATAGATGTGACCGTAGTTCAATACGATCACCATTGGTCGCACGTTTTGAGTACTAACATTTCTAAGTTTAGGAAAAAAATTGTCTTGACAGTATTAAGATCCTCAAGCCATGAAACATAATGACTTATCTCCTCGCAGTTTAGTTGAGCCCCGGGGCAGTAGTAGGTCCTATCTACCAAGCGCCGGACATGTTTGCTTGAACCGAAATAAGCTGACAATACAATTTAGTTGTCAACTATTTTTGAATAAACTGTATCAAAGACATAAACATATGCATGCATGGTTGAGAAAAACTCACATAATGGTAGAACTGGAGGCATTTGCACATCGACCCAGATGTCTATATTACCTTCAATATCATCTTCTGGACGAATATCAAAGGTGACAACCATACCAGGCTCAAATGCATAAGCCTTGCATAGTGCTTGCCAAGTTTTGCATTCAAAATGGGTGTATGTGTATCCATTATATAATTTGACGTTGAAAGTATACCCATGCTCCGTCTTCAAGTAAACTCTCTTTACCTCCGTATCATCTATAGCACTAAAACCTATCTTATCTAAGACAAAAATTCTTGCATGGCAGGGGATGCGCTAGTAGAATAGTGAAAATTTAAAATTATAAGTTGAAGAAAATGAAGCATAAGTTTTGCATTCAAATAATAATTGACAAAGTGACTTACTGTATCAACTTCGAATGTCTCATCTAGCTTGATGCCGAAGCGCCTACCATCAACAAGGAAATTTCTGTCGCACAGGCCGCGCTGGTCTTCACAGGGTTCGCACATAATGAAATCTTTTTCGTCGTCAGATGACATTTCCTATGTTCATATAGGTGAAACATTAAACACCTATTACTATCTAACATTAATTAATATCTAGCCAAATATATAT